>NC_137142.1:1979638-2247138 GCF_949319135.1 Squalius cephalus | reverse complement strand
ATATTGAATTACAAAGAAAGTTAAGGAGGCATCATTCAAAAGGCAATATATAGAATTTCAGTGAAACATTACTTTGTAAAATCAGATGATATTGATTTGAATTGCACTTTTTGTGACAGTTGCCCTGAAACTGTGGTTCATTTATTCTGGCACTGCCCATTTGTAAGACCGTTTTGGCCAAATGTTTGTGATTTTATCACAAAGAACAATAATGGCCAATTGGTGTTGTTTTGGAAACATTTATTATTTGGTCTTTTGGAGAATTGTAGTGACAAGCACAGTCAGATTTATATAATAAATTGTATGATTTTAATGGCAATATTCCATGCTTTATATTTCCAAGTTTTCCTGTATAAAACAACCCTTTATTTACATCATTCAAGAAAGAAACTGAACTTTATATTGACGATTTTCTATGAAGCAAAAAGCTGAAAACTTGTGTAAATGTTCTTATTTGTAAATATTTGTAAATATCTCAATTTAAGCCCTAGTGTGCAACTATTTGTTACATTTATGTTGTATTTCTTGTAAACTCTCATGTTTGTAGCACACCCTTTCTTGTTGTTGTTAATAAAAAAGATGTAGTTTCCGTGAAGTTAGTTTAAATGAGGAATTTGTGCACATATTTTAGCATGCGTCAATTTTTTAAATAACTTCACGGAAAAGAAATATTTTATTTTACATTTTATTTACGAGTCACAATTATAAGTTGACCAGTCATATAGTCCATAAGGCATAAAGTTATAAAACGGCTTGTGATAGCAGCCTACTATTTCATGTCATAAACTAGCAACGTAGCGCTCTCTCTCTCTCTCTCTCTCTCTCTCTCTCTCTCTCTCTCTCTCTCTCTCTCTCTCTATAGCTTTACTTTATTTTCATTCATTCGAAAGAAATGAAAATACACACGCTTGTCTGAAAAGATTTATCTACTCGGTTAATGGTTAGTGATATCAGCATGTATTCACAGTTCGTATAGACGTGCGTCTTTTAGTAAGTTTGCAAACTCATGAGCCCTGTGTCCCGATGCAGCACCACCCACGAATTACACAACACTGAACACTGTTTTTGATACAAGCTTCGAAGCCTCGGTGCCGAACGTCACATCACCACTGAACAGTCCACATTAAATAGCCTGCACAATTCACTGCACACACAGCAGCAAAGCGTTTTTGACAGAAGTGTCGCTTTATTTTGTGCAAATGTCTGAGAAAGTTGTGTTGCATTACTTCAATGGAAGAGGGAAAATGGAGTCGATCCGATGGCTTTTGGCCACAGCTGGAGTCGAGGTTTGTTGCTCTGGAAAACTTTTCCACGCCTATGCAAAAACAAAATGCAGTTGCAAAAAGTGGAAATCAATTAACCCTTTATATGTAACTTTTTCCGAATGCTGTGCAATAAATGTAGTTTATTTACATATGACAAGGGTGTAACTTTGGTTTGAGAAGTGGGAGGAGGAGTGGCGGGGACACAAAATGGGGGAAAATATTTTTATATTATAAAAAATATAAAAAAGCGAAAAAATGTTTTTCGCAATTCTAATCTCATTTCCTATATTTACATAACTTTAGCGACTATATTGAGACAAAATCCAGGAAAATAATTAAGTTGATTATAATGATAAATTCAGCCAAAAAGAATATAGTAGGCTACTAAACTATACGAAAAATATGTCTTACTTTCGTTATTGTAGGGGCTGGTTTCAAGACTTGAGAGAATCATTTTAAAGTCAAAAATGTTCACCATAAATGTTTTGTGTGCAAATAAAATGTAAATAATGTGAGACTCAATTTCCACTGTAATGTAGAAACAACATAAAGACAGTATATTTTAAATAATTGTTTAATGGCATCTTTTTATGAATGAAGGCCAGTATCACTGATATTAATATAGCTCTACTGATGTCTCGATGAAAATGATTTTTTACTTTTGAAAATTATAACAACTTTTAATGTAATTGGACTTAAAACAATCCTCACATAAACCCAAAAATAAATGTAATATTTACCTGTGCCCTTCCTGTCAAATAGGTATGAAATATACAGAAATTGAATTAGGTTATTAAACAGTCCGCACTGCATAAATTATAAATTAAATTTAGATTAATCCTTATTAAAGCTGCAAGCTTCTTTTGTCAAGAGTAGTGAGTGATTTTCTCTGTTCCCTTTGTTCTTTGGTTAACTTTACTGACTACAGAATTAGTGGCTGCTGTCACTTTAAGATCTGCCGCTGCTGACATGATCTCACACATCTCATTTACTCTTGATCATTTAAAGGAACACTCCACCGTTTTTTGAAATAGGGCTTATTCACCTTCTTTCCTACATTTAGATAGGTGGGCAAATGCATTTTTGTCTCAGTGCATGCATTGTTTTAGTTTGACAGGGTCGGCGCTAGCTTAGCTTAGCATAATGAATGGAATCCTTTGTTGCCAGCTAGCATGTCCTGAGTAAAAGTGATATAAAAAAAAACAAAAAAAAACAAATAATTACTTCTTGTGGCCTGCATATTCACAACGAGTACAAATAGTGATGCAGATTAACACTAGGCGATTTCCTAGGCAGATATTGACTTATATATTAAGGACTATATTAGGGGGAAGCACAGGCGAAGCACTGCTACTTGGGTGTGATATCTCTGCGCCCGAGTAGCAGTGCTTCGCCTGTGCTTCCCCCTAATATAGTCCCAAGTCAATATCTGCCTAGGAAATCGCCTAGTGTTAATCTGCATCGCTATTTGTACTTGTTGTGAATACACAGGCCGCAAGAAGTAATTAGGTGTTTTTTTATATATATATATATCACTTTTACTCAGGACATGCTAGCTGGCAACAAAGGATTCCATTCATTATGCTAAGCTAAGCTAGCGCCGACCCTGTCAAACTAAAACAATGCATGCACTGAGACAAAAATGCATTTGCCCACCTATCTAAATGTAGGAAAGAAGGTGAATAAGCCCTATTTCAAAAAACGGTGGAGTGTTCCTTTAAGACTTTATTTAACTAATTTAAGACTGCTTTTCTGTTATGAGGATACTCGACAAAACTGACATTTTGGCATAAATGTGTGTGTTATTGTTCGTTGAAACGCGAAAGAGAACTGTAACACAACTTTTAGAGTGTGCCAGCAACGTTCCTGGACGCGACTGCGCGCATTGACACAGGCAGGCTCCTGCTCGGTCCTGGGGACTCATTTATAACCGTTGCGTCGCACAAAACAGGCCCTGACAGACTCTGTCCGACTTACGAGTTGTGATTTATAAAAACAAACTTGACGGGAAAATGTGCGCACCTGCACGCAAACTCTGACCCATGCGTGAACGGTTTGGAGATGGAGCAGTTTGGCGACACCGATGGTGAGATGGAGTTAAATGTCTTTTTGATCACTTTTAGACAGAAAATCTAAAGAAAATTATACATCTACAGAAAGATAATACTACAAATATAATTTCACTCACTTGAAGCAAATATCCATCCCTTCTTAATTGTCCGCGCAAGCGAGCGCGTTGGGCCGTTTAGTGATACTGACGCAGTTTAAATAAATAAAATAAGGATTTAAACTATGTTTTACTTCTGATATAAACATTTAGATTAAATATGCCATTCAAATGAACGGACTTAAACATGAAATCATTACTGAGAAGTTACAATACTTTTTATATTCAATCATATAAATATTTGTATTACACTTATATTACACGTTACCTGTGGCGTGCTGTGTTTTAATGTTTTAACCGCAGAGATAATTGCTTATCATGATAATACCAGATTGTCTGAGAAAATAGTTTTGTGCAAATAATGCCAAAGGCCTATCTGTTTCCATTAAAAATATAAATCAATTAAAAATACAATTTGGCCAGTGGAAAAGATTGAGAAAAAACTTTCTCTGAAATGTATTTTACACTATTTAATGAATGTATTCAAAAACAAGGCAAGGATAGGCTACTATATGATATTTATTAATGTAATGTGATGGCACATCCGTATTTCATATTTTCCTAATGTACCGTTAAAACTTCATCACGTGGATGAATAATCATATGCAAATGATATGCAGATGAGGATATGCATAGTAAAACGTACTGGTTACTTTCGTAACCTCGGTTCCCTTAGAGATAAGGGAACGAGTACTGCGTTGCAAACGCTTATGGGAAAACTCCTTTTCTCGAGAATATTGAAGCCTTTATTTTAAAACGCATTTGCTACAGCACAGGCGAGAGCATCAGACCCACGTGAGTGAGCTGATAGGCTGTGCTGTGGGCAACTGCACGAACCAATGGCGGATAGACAGAAGCGCGCGAGCCAATCAGGGCGCTTGGCGCTCTGTCACTGTCAAGCGCGCGAAACTACACGTGACCATAACATATAAATACAGATAGAATCCGCCATTTGACAGGTATAATCGACTGAAGCGACAAACCTGCCATAAGAAAAAATAGCACGGCAAGGCAACGCAGTACTCGTTCCCTTATCTCTAAGGGAACCGAGGTTACGAAAGTAACCAGTACGTTCCCTTACGAGAACGTTCTCTCGTACTGCGTTGCAAACGCTTATGGGAACGTTTCCATTTAAAACGCCGTGCTATTAATCTTTTGGCCGCTCTGACTCACCAGAGTTCCGGGAAGTACAGAATAGCCAGGATAAAAAGAGACCGAACATCGGGCCCATCAATTATCCGTAATAAAGACTGGCCAGAGCCAGTCATTTAACCCACAAGGTGATAGCCGTGTGTTTAATATCAAACTAGTCTGGGTCCGCAGAGCCAGAGTCTAGACTGAAAAGACTGTAACTGCAAAGCAGGGACATTAAAGTTATAATTCATCGGATCTGGCCAAAGCCAGTCACTTAGTCCACAAGGTGAAAACCGTGTGTTCAATATCAACTAGACTGGGTCACAGAGCCAGTGTCTAGACAGAAGAACTGTAGCTACAAAGCAAGGGCATTAAAGCTATAATTCAACAATGTGGACGGAGCGGATATCCGGCCGCCGCACATATGCTATAGATGGGAATACCCAAGTGACCATGGTTCAAAACTAGTCTGGATCCACAGAGCCAGAGTCTAGACAGAAAGAACGCATGTCTGCAGAGCAGGGACATCCAGATTATAGAATCTCACAAATGTGGACGGAGCGGACCAGCCGGCCGCCGCACAAATGTCTTCAATGGGAATACCACTTGACCAAGCCCACGAAGAGGCAACACCTCTCGTGGAATGAGCTCTAACACCTATGGGACAAGAGAGGCCCAGTGAGGTGTAAGCCAGGGCAATGGCGTCAACTATCCATCTGGACAGTGTGGTTTTAGTGACCGGGAGGCCCTTGGATCGGCCCCCGAAACACACAAAGAGCTGTTCAGACTGTCTGAAAGAGGCCGAACGCTCCAGATAAATTCTCAAAGCTCTGACTGGGCAAAGCATGAGAGAATCGCTATCCTCCTCGGAGGAGGGGAGAGCTGACAGAGAAATAACCTGGGCTCTGAACGGAGTTGAGAGCACCTTAGGAACATATCCATGTCTTGGCCTAAGAATGACCTTGGAGTCATTAGGACCAAACTCCAGACAGGAAGCGCTGGTAGACAGCGCCTGTAAATCCCCTATTCTCTTTACTGACGCCAGTGCTAGAAGCAGGGCGGTTTTCAGAGAGAGAGACTTAGGATCAGCTGACTGAAGTGGTTCAAAGGGAGGTCCCTTAAGAGCCCGCAGGACCAAGGAGAGGTCCCAGGCCGGAACAGACGGTGGCCGAGGCGGGTTAAGCCTCCTGGCGCCCCTGAGGAAGCGAACTATAAGGTCGCTTTTTCCTAAGGAGGCCCCGGCTTCCAATACGTGAAAAGCAGCAATGGCTGCCACGTACACTTTGAGAGTGGAGGGGGAGCGACCCGCGTCCAACATCTCCTGTAGAAAAGACAGTACTCTTGGTACTTCACAAGTGTATGGGTCGAGGTCTCGAGCTAAACACCAGCTGGAAAACACTGACCATTTACTGAGATAGAGGCGTCTGGTAGACGGAGCTCTAGCTTCCTTTATAGTATTCAGGACGCCCTCTGGGAGGTTCTGGGGTACCCGTTGAGTGGCCATACATGTAGGGCCCATAAGTCGGGACGGGGATGCCAGATTGTCCTGTTGGCCTGAGTCAGGAGGTCGCGCCTCACTGGGATTGGCCACGGGTCTGCTACAGACAGCTGCATCAACTCTGGGAACCAAACCTGGGTCCGCCAGAGAGGAGCTACTAATAGCACTGCGCTTTTCGTGTTCCTGATCCGTTCGATGACCTGAGGGAGCATCGAGACCGGGGGGAACGCATAGAGAGGAAGGTTGGGCCAGTCGTGGGCCAACGCATCCCTGCTCTTTGAGAAAAAGTTTGGGCATTGACAGTTGTCTTCTGAGGCGAAAAGATCTACTTCTGCCTTCCCGAAGACCTCCCAGAGTAGGAGAACTGTCTGAGGGTGGAGAGACCATTCCTCTGGGGGAACTCTGCCCCGAGAGAGCATGTCTGCTCCTGTATTCAACGTGCCTGGCACGTGAGCTGCCCTGAGCGAGCGCAGATTGGTGTGAGCCAATAGCAAGAGCTGTGAGGCTATGGCAAACAGGTTGCGGGACCTGAGGCCGCCCTGGCGATTTATGTAAGAGACCACCGACATGTTGTCCGTCCGTACCAACACGTGGTGTCCCGCCAGGTATGGGAGGAATGTTTTTAGGGCTAGAAAAACTGCTCTCATTTCGAGGCAGTTTATGTGTAGGCGTTTCTCCGAGCTCGACCAGAGGCCGGAGGCAGGCCTGCCCTCGTACAGAGCTCCCCAACCGGAGTTGGAGGCGTCTGTTGAAATCATCCTCCTCTCTGAAACTACCCCCATGCTTACGCCCTGCTGGTACCAGCTGGCGTTTTTCCAAGGGGCCAGGGCTTGAACACAGCGCTGGTCCACCTTGATAATCAAGTGGCCTGAATGCCAGGCGTGGGGTGGCACCAGAGGAGCCAGCCACAGCTGAAGAGGACGCATACGCAGTAGGCCTAGTTGGAGTACTGATGATGCAGAGGCCATCAGGCCAAGGATCCTCTGAAACGTTCTGAGGGGTACAAGAGAGCCCTCTATGAACGATGCCGTGAGCTGCTGAATCGTTAGAGCACGGGCCGGTGTGGGCCATGCTCTCATAAGTACGGAGTCGAGAACTGTTCCCAGGAACGTGATACGTTGGCTGGGCAACAGAACACTCTTTGCAACATTGACCCTGAGCCCTAGACATTCTAGATGGCTGAGGAGCCAGGCTTTGTGAGTATGTGACTCCGCCTCTGACTGGGTCAGTATGAGCCAGTCGTCGAGGTAGTTTAGGATGCGCATTCCCCGCTGTCTCAGGGGGGAGAGAGCTGCATCCATGCACTTCGTGAATGTACGAGGCGCTAGTGCCAGTCCAAATGGAAGAACTGTGTACTGGTATGTCTGCCCCTCGAAGGCGAATCTCAAGAATGGCCTGTGGTGGGGGTTCACTTGAATGTGAAAGTAAGCGTCTTTCAGATCTACTGAGAAAAACCAGTCGCCTGGGCGAATCTGCGCCAGGATCTGTCTGGTCGTGAGCATTCTGAACGGCCGTGACATGAGAGCCTTGTTCAGATGTCTGAGATCTAAAATGGGTCTCAGGCCGCCGTCTTTCTTTGGAACAAGAAAGTATCGGCTGTAAAAACCTGACTCGCTCAGAGAAGGGGGGATCTTCTCGATGGCCCCTTTCGCCAGCAGACTTAACACTTCGGTGCGGAGGACATGACTCAATGTGCCCCTTACCGTGGTTTGTATAACCGCGCGAAAACGCGGTGGTCTGCGGGCGAACTGAAGCGAGTAACCATGCTTTATGATGTTCATCACCCATACTGAAACTCCGGGGATAGCTTGCCAAGCTAGAGCCCGCAGAGCTAGAGGCATTATCATATCTGGAACACCCAGAGTGGGGGGCTCGGACTGACATGTATGCATGTGAGAAATTATGCTCGATTTGTGCTTTGTGTGGGTCGCTGTTAAAACAGCGTTTGTTTGCAGGGGTGCGTGACATGTGACGGGCCCATGAACTGCATTTAGAACTGCTGCAGCCGCCTGAACTGAAGAGGGAGCCGTGAGCAGTAGTCGAGCGATTTTTGGGGCTGGTCCGGCCGCAGCGGGACAGTGACCCCTCTTTGTGCCGGTTAGGACGGCTTCTTGGGCTCGTGATCGAGCGTCAGCTTCGGCCGCGGGCCCTGGCGCTTAGGGAACGGGAACCGTTTCGCTGGCTTCATGTGCTTACTGGTCTCAGCCGCTGGGCGGGGCTGGAGGACCTGGGACACCACTTTCTCAGGTCGCGGCGTGCTCTTGGGGCGCCGTTGGACTGAGCTGGAGCGCTTTGGTAGAAAGTGTCTCATGGCGCTGGAAGCCTTCTGAGCTTCAGTGAAGCGATCGGCGAAGCCGCTGACAGATGGGCCGAAGAGACCTGAGGCTGTGACGGGCGAGTCGAGGAAGGCAGTTTTATCCGCGTCCCTGATCTCGGTTAAGTTTAGCCAGAGGTGGCGCTCCATTACCACTAGGCTGGCCATATTGCGGCCCAGGGCTTGAGCGGTGGTCTTCGTGGCCCTCAGTGCCAGATCCGTGGCACTCCTGAGGTCTTTAAATGTGTCTGGGTCCGGGCCTGACTCATCCATGGAACGGAGAAGTTTGGCCTGGAAGGCTTGAAGCGTCGCCATGGCGTGAAGTGCAGAGGCGGCTTGACCGGCGGCAGCGTATGCGCGGCTGGCAATGGCCGAAGTAGTTCTGCACGGCTTAGAAGGGTGCACCGTCTTAGACCTCCAACTACCTGCAGTGGGGGGGCATAAGTGTGCAGCGACCGCTTCCTCCAGTGGGGGGAGAGACACATATCCTTTCTCTTCAGCGCCGTCAACAGTGGAGAGCGTAGAAGAGGCAGATGAGCGCGTTCGCGCTGAAAAGGGCGCGCGCCAGCATTTTGTGAGCTCTTCGTGAACCTCAGGCATAAATGGAGCGGCGCGCTGACGAGGGGCCTGCTGGCGCCCCGGCAGGTACCATTCATCGAGGCGGCTTCTGGCGGGCTCAGCTGGAGAAAGCCAATCGAGTCCCAACTCGTCAACAGCGCGAGACATGACACGGAGAAGTTCGGCGTCAATGCTCGCTCGAGTATCAGAAAACTCTAGCTGAGAGGGGGGGGCGGGGTCCGCGGAGCCCGACCAATCCTCGCTCTCAGATGCCGCCATAGAAAGTGCGTCATCGACGTCATCCGGAGATGCGCCGAAAGAGACGAGTCCAGCCGCTTCAGACGAGGGGCGCTGCTCGCTCCGAGAGAACAGGACAGGCGAAGAAGGCGTGGGCGAGGCACGAGGAGAAAGGCCCGGCGTGCACTCGCTAAACTCACCGCGCTCAGGACGCCTCTGATCGCGCCGCTTCTTCCTACGGGGCTCGTGGGGCGCCGAAGACGGAAGGTGGGCGGAATCGGTCACCGTCGAAGACAGCCTTGAACGGAGAACGGAGACAGGCATCCCGTCGCAGAATTGGCAGCCGCCTTTCATGAGCGCTGCCTCGGCGTGCTCAGGGCCGAGGCAGGCCGCACACTGGGTGTGTCCGTCGGATGCATGCAGGGAGACCCCGCAGCTCTCACAGATGGAGAGAGGCATTATGCCGCGCTGTGAAAACAGCGGTTTGAAAAGGATATAATTTTTCGTCGGATGCCACAGGGAAACGCTCAGCTGGCGAGATGCCGGGATGCGAAGCTGTTCCGCTGGACGGCTTTTCCACGACGAGGGCTTCTTACGACCGGAGAAAATCAGCGACGAGGTGAGTCGAGCTGAAGGAGATTAAATCTGTCAAATGGCGGATTCTATCTGTATTTATATGTTATGGTCACGTGTAGTTTCGCGCGCTTGACAGTGACAGAGCGCCAAGCGCCCTGATTGGCTCGCGCGCTTCTGTCTATCCGCCATTGGTTCGTGCAGTTGCCCACAGCACAGCCTATCAGCTCACTCACGTGGGTCTGATGCTCTCGCCTGTGCTGTAGCAAATGCGTTTTAAAATAAAGGCTTCAATATTCTCGAGAAAAGGAGTTTTCCCATAAGCGTTTGCAACGCAGTACGAGAGAACGTTCTCGTAAGGGAACTAGGCGTTGTAAGCTCCATATATGGTTATTTCGGGGTGGAGATGCATGTGTGCACAATCTTGCTGGCTGGGATAAAAGAGAATTCTGCGCAGGTTCTGGCGTACGAAAGGTTTTATAGCCTAAGTCTGAATATTTTTTGGCATATACGCCATTTTTGGCTTTCGGGCGCACGTACATTTTTAGTAAGGATCCTACGCACAGTTTTATAAATGAGACCCCTGTTCCTCCATGGTAATGACGGCGTGCGGTTAAAAAAATCATAGCAAACTAATTTGAAAGTGGGGGGGACAAGAGTGGGATTTTGAAAAGTGGGGGGACATGTCCCCCCTGTCCCCATAGGAAATGATGCCCATGTGACAGTCACAAAACAGCTGATTTAGAAATTGAATGTGTGCATTGTAATGTGATCTCGAGATCAATGCGTTTTTTGCCTTGACTTTATTTTGTTCTTGTGTTCACAGTTTGAGGAGGTGTTTTTGACCAAGAGGGAGCAGTATTTAAAACTGGTGAATGGTAAGTTTAGTAAATTCCTCATCAGTCATCTCTTGTTGTTTTATGAACCTGTATATTAATGTGATCCCTATGTTTATTGTAGATGGAGCCCTGATGTTTCAGCAGGTGCCTTTGGTTGAAATAGATGGGATGCAGCTTGTGCAGTCAAGGGCTATCCTGAATTACATCGCTGGAAAATACAACCTCTACGGAAAAGACCTTAAAGAACGGGCTTTGTAAATATCAACTTTTAATGCAAATTGTTCCGTAATTGTTATGAAACTAGATTCCAGTAATCAGTTAATTTAACCCTTCCCTCGCACTTTATAACATATCTTTCCCTCACGGGTCAAAATGACCCGAAGCCATAAAATTATACTTATTTTATTAGATTTTTTGTCCATTTTTGTTATTTTTTATTTTATTTATTTTTAAATCACTAGATTTCATCAATAAATAATAAATAAATTCTAATTTAAGCACATTCCTCACATTTACTTTCAACTTAAATGACTTCTGGAAATGAAAAGGCTGACTTCTGCGTCGTTGTCCGCGTTGACTCGCAATTACACATGCAGAGGGAGCGTGTGAAACCTGAGGGAGGGGAAGAGCTTGCACGTGGCACGTCTTTTTAAAGATGTCTCACCCGTGCACTTCTGGGTGCGGTCGGCCCGTTTCATCTTCTGATGGGCACAATCGCTGTCTAGCGTGTTTGGGCTTAGATCACGCTCAGGCAGTGTTTGTGAATGACTCATGTTCTCATTGCGGGAACATGACCATCGCGACGCTTCGGTCAAGACTCAATGACCTCCGTGGAGGTAGAGTCCCCACTACCACACCCCAATCTATCCCCTCTGCAAGAGGTGGTACTTTGGCTGGTGGCCAGGGTGACCTGAGGGTGACGGTGTGGAACAAAGCCCAACGATGCTTCCTTGGGCCACACCCCCTTCTTGCCCCTTCACCCCCCTCAAGCGTTCAGAGTGAGATCGTGGGTCCGTCTTCGGACGCTCCCCACATCTCATTCGGCGCCCCAGAGGATGAGACGATGTCCATCGCAGCATCACAAAGCGGGCTGGAGTCTTCTGGAAATGAAGACTCCTCTGTGCTGCCTCCTTCGGGTATGCCAGCACTGCCCAAGTCCGATCCAGAATTGACAGCCATGCTCTCCCGGGCAGCCGCGAGCATCGGGCTGGAATGGAATCCTCCACCCTGTCCTGAGCACTCGCGGCTGGATGATTTGTTTTTGGGGGTAGCGAGTGCTGACGCCCGTCAATACCTTTCTTCCCGGAGATGCATGAGGAGGTCACGAGGTCCTGGAAGATCGCGGCCTCCTCAGCCTTCTCTTCCCTTGAAGTGGCCGCAGCTAAAGGGTACAGTGGGGTCCCCCCGGTGGAGCGCTCTGTTGCGATGCAGCTGTGTCCTCAGAGCGCTTCAACCTGGCGTGGTGATCCTAAGATCCTCTCCAAAACCTGTAGATTTTCGTCTACCCTGCGGGTCCAGCCGCCGCCTCGCTGCATGCCATGGCCATCCTGCAGGTCTACCAGGCCCGGATGCTCAGGGATATGCACAAGGGTAGGGCTGACCCAGGGCTCCTGCAAGAGCTGCGTGCCACCACAGACCTCGCTCTCCAGGTGACGAAGGTGACCGCACACTCCCTGGGTCAGGTGATGTCCACTGCTGTGGACACTGATGCGGACTGCTCAGAGATGGGCTACAGTTCTTTCCAGGAGATGGTAGCTGGGCCACTCCTTCCCCCAGTGGAGGGCCGGGGGAGAATCTTTTGTTCTCCATTCCCCGCTGCTGGTCTCACGGCCGGCAGCACCCTAAAATGGTTAAAGAAAGAACTCATAAACTCATCTCTGAGCCCCCAGAGGCCGCAGATGGCAGTGTGTGACGCTCCGCCTCACCACTCTCGTCCCCCTCTGGCGCAGGCATACCAGTACACGGTTCTCCCATTCTGGCTAGCCCTGTTTCCTCGCATCTTCATGAAAGTCGTTGAGGCAGCCCTTGTGCCACTCCGGTAACACGGGGTTCGCATCCTGAACTATCTCGACGACTGGCTGATCCTAGCTCACTCTCGAGACCAGGTTTGCGAACACAGGGATTTGGTGCTCTGGCACCTCGCCCATTTGGGCCTTCTGGTCAACTGGGAAAAGAGCAAACTCTCCCCCGTGCAGAGGATCTCTTTTCTCAGTATGGAAATCGACTCGGTCGTCATGTGCGCGTAGCTTACGAGCGCGCTTAGTCACTGCTGAATTGCTCAAATCGATGGCAAGAATGTGGTTCCACTGAAGTTATTCCAGAGGCTCCTGGGGCATATGGCATCCGCAGCGGCAGCGGCAGCCACACCACTGGCTTCGCGATCGAGTCCCGAGATGGGCATGGCAACACGGCACACTCCAAGTACCAGTTCCAGTTACTCGGGTCTGCCATCAGACCTTCACCCCATGGACGAACCTCTCCTTTCTACGGGCCGGAGTTCCCTTAGAACAAGTTTCCAGGCATGTTGTTGTCTCAACAGATGCCTCCACCACGGGCTGGGGTGCCATGTGCAATGGACGTGCTGCTGCGGGCTCCTGGACAGGACCCCAGCGCCTTTGGTATTGGCTAGGTGCTCCATGTGCATGGTTCCCCCGTTGGGCAACCCCCACATGTGTATTTCCACGGTAAGCCTCCTCCGAGCATGTGTTTTCCCTTGGCAAGAACCCTCTTGCCATCTCGAGGTTGAAATATTCCACCCTGCGTGCTGGATGCCATATGCATCCCGGGTCATATGTGTATTCTAAGTCCTCCCTTCGGGTAGGCGCTGTGTTACATATTCCACCTGGGATATGCCACCCAGTGTACCTTAGTATTCTTGTGTTAAGACTTGCCCTTCGTCCGTGCTAGTCTCAAGACAGGGAGCTCAGTCTAGCGCAGGGCACTGGAAGACAGCCGCTGTGGTGTGATTGAATTGGGACCTCCATTTTGTCATTTACTGACGTAACTCGTAGTGACTGAACAAAAGGGAACGTCTCGGTTGCGTATGTAACCCTCGTTCCCTGAGGAGCGAATGGAGACGTTACGTCCCTCTGCCACAACCGCTGTATGGCTGGAATGGCCTGGAGTTCAGTCTTGGCTCCTCAGCGGAAAACATGATGTGAGATTGCCTGCGTCCTCCTATTATACCCACGGGCGGGCGGAGTTATGCTATGCAAATTCTGCAGACCCATGGCATTTCCATTGCCATTGGCTCGTTTTCTAGAACTCAAAGTTGATAGGCTTCTAAGTGAAACCCCCATTTCGTCATTCTCCTCAGGGAACGAGGGTTACATACGTAACAGAGAAGTTCTGCTGGGTCCTAAAGTCAGTTTTATGTCAGTTTTATGTCCTAAAGTCAGTATGCATTTAGATACACATGTAGACATTATAAAATATTTTTTGGTAAAGTTTTAGCATTTTCAGTTAGAATTTTGAGCATTTTTAGGTTTTTCTATGTGTACTAAAGCATTCCTCGCATTCCATTCATTCCTAAGGGGGTCAAATTGACCCGCCAGGGAAGGATTTGTTACTTTTTTAATTTCAACCACAAAAGTCCTTGAATCCATAAAAAATGTGTTTGTGTGTATTCGTAGTTCAAGCACGATAAAAGTCCTGGGGTCTTTAACCCCTCTGAGGAACACTCAGTTTTTTTATAAATAATAAAAAAAAAAAACATAGTTTTGGGTAAAAATGGCCCTTGTTTTTCCACCACACCTAAGCAATTATCACTGTATTTTTGTCTTGAAGGATTGACATGTATTCAGAGGGCACCACTGATCTAATGGAGCTTATCGCGATGTCTTATTTCACACCACCTGAAAACAAGCAGAAAAGTCTCAGTAATATAGAGCAAAAGGCAAAAGAGCGCTTTCTTCCTGTATTTGAAAAGGTACTGATAGCTCTGACTATTCATTCCTCCCATTTTGAAGCATTTATTATCCACAAAATCATGCTGTTTTTGATATTACTTTTTTAGGGTCTTGCAAACTCTCATTTCCTGGTGGGAAACCAGTTGAGCCGCGCTGACGTTCATCTTCTGGAAGCCTCTCTGATGCTGCAGGAGTTATTCCCTACAATACTGTCAACCTTTCCCAAAATCCAGGTGATCTGTTCCACGCTTTCCCACACAGGCCATCAACCCCAAAATTGGACTTAACTTGCTTAACAAAACCATTTCTGGTCACACTTTATTAGAGGTGTAACAGTACAAAGACGTTTAGTTTAGTAAAGCAGTTAGTCGACTGACCAGTTCTCTCATTTCTGAATCAAACTGATAATTCCTGTGATCGGCATAATATTTTTTTTTTTCCTTTTTTAGCATTATGATTATGAATTTTATATAAATTTACATTTGTTTCACAGGCATTTCAGGAAAAAATAAAGGCCTTGCCAAGAATCAGCAAATTCCTGCAGCCTGGCAGTGCAAGAAAGCCTCCGACTGATGAGGCGTTGATTAAAACCGCAAAGGAGGTGTTGAGCCACGTCTTTAATTAGAAAACCAAACAATTCTTCAAAACATTTACATGATGGTAATCACTAACTAATTCACAAGCTTTTTTATTAAAACTGAGACGTTAACATGGGACAGATTTATTTGGAATATACAAGATACAGTTTGGATAAAGTGATAGCATTGTGAAATAAACATTGCAGCTGTTCAGTACATGTTGTCAGGAAGTGTGTGTGTCTGTTCATGAGCTTATAGAAGATCAAAATTCAGAAAACTGGTAAATATGAACAAAGAAGCCTGTGAAAATAAATCTGCATGGTTAATCCTTTTGATCTTTTATTTTTAAAAATCACAAAAATCTTTCATTGAAGTAAAAGAATTAAAAATGGGTGGAAAAATCTTTATGAAATAAATGTTTTCCTCCAAGACACTTTGCCTACGATGAATGGTTCCCTTTTTATTATATACTCTGAGTCTTCTCCTATAATGCCTGATGAGTTTGGAGAACACCTGACAAGAGATCAGAGATCATTCCTCCATACACAATCTCTCCAGATCCTTCAAATTCCCAAGTCCATGTTAGTGCTTCTTCTCTTCAGTTATATGGGTTCAGGTCAGGGGACTGGGATGGCCATGGCAGAACCTTCATTTTGTGCTCAGTGACCCATTTTTGTGTTGATTTTGATGTTTGTTTTGGATCAATGTTTTGATGGAAGATCCAACCACTGCCCATTATAAGATTTCTAGCAGAGGCAGTCAGTTTTTGATTTTTTTTATAATCTGTTGGTATATGATAGAATCCATGATTCCATGTATCTGAACAAGATGTCCAGGTCCTCTGGCAGAAAAATAGACCCACAATTTCAAAGATCCAGCAGTATATTTAACCGTGGTATCATTAATTACTCACCCTCATGTCGTTCCAAACCCATAAGACCTTCATTCTAGCCTAGAAATCTAGACGCACCCTAGCGGCAGCAAAATGTATTTTGCAGCCAGGGCAGTCTAGCAACTTTCCATTGACTTTCGAGCTGCAAAAACCTAAATTGGGTCAGGCCAATCACGTCGTGTATAGAGTAGGCCGGGCGGGCTTAACATGATGACGACAGAGTTGCGACGGTTCCCTGCAACTTGAAAACAAAGAATGGCGGCTGCTGCTGGCGAACATCTTTCGAATCGGCTTTGGCCGCGACTCTGGAGGACTTGGAGTTAGGTTTTTCTTTGAGAAAAGAGCAAAGAACGGCACTTAAGAACGGCATTCTTAAAAAAAGGAAGATGTGTTCGTCGTTTTGCCGGCCAGATATGGCAAAAGTTGAATCTATCAACTATCTCCGCTGTTTGGAAAACGCTCTGGTTGGTTGAAGCGCTGTCCTATTGCGTGCAGAGGGAATTTGAAAGACAGCCGTTTATCCCGCCCCTCGGATTGAGCGTGTCTACGGTGAGTTGCCAGACCCAACATCTTGATGTAGGTCTGGCTTGCCAGGCTACCTTCATTCATCTTCGGAACACAAATGAAGATATTTTTGATGAAATCCGAGAGCTTTCTGATCCCTCCATAGACAGCAACATCATTACAACTTTCAAGGTCCAGAAAGGTAGTAAAGACATCATTAAAATAGTCCATGTGACTCCAGTGGTTCAAATATAATGTTATGAAGCGATGAGGATACTTTTTTGTGCAAAAATAACAACAAAAATAACAACTTTATTCAACAATCTCTTCTCTTGTCAGATCTTGTGTGTCCAGTGTGTCAGCATTTTCACTGGCCACAATTTTTGACATCAATACCATGGGAAAAACTGCCATATAGATATTTTTTATATTTTATCATAATTTGGCAGCAGGTTTATTAGGCTGCTGTCACTTAAAGACCTGACGCACAGATCCATTATACTGTTACACATGCATTTTATTTTTCAACTGTTTACGTTCACTTATAACATAACTGTACTCACCAAACTGTTTAACTGTTTAACTGCTCGCAATAAGATATGAAAAAGTACTCAATTTAGTACTGAGAGGTGGCTTTATGTGCACGCACTTTGAGTGTCAGCAAAAAATCTGTGGGAATGAGTATAATGATGTGCAATAATATGAGCAATGCAATCCCAGTCCGAAATTAAAGCCCTGTAACACCATCAATATTCATCCGGAGCAAATGAAAGGAGTGAGTGAGGGGAGGCGGGTTTGTGTGTCAACTTGCTGTCGGAGAGATCATGAGAGAGCGTGAACGAGTACTGTGTCGCTAGATGCATTGGGAAAACTCCTTTATCTCTGATTAATGAAGCCTAATAGAATCATGCAGTGAAACGCCGAGTCGTACAGCATGATGGCATGGCCAGTTACGCAGAACTCGTACGCGTTATCTCAGGGAACCGAGGTTACGTTAGTAACCGAGTATGTTTATTATTGATACGGTTCACTCGTACATTGGGAACCCAGTCCAATTGAGCCGTGCTATAACTGCGGAACATCTATCGTTCTATGGCCTGTTAGCAGCTGCATCAACTCTGGGAGCATGACTGTTTCCTCCAGAAAGGGGCCACCAGAAGGACTGCGTGTCTGTCCTCCCTGATACGTCTGATGAACTGAAGGAGCAGCACGACTGGGGAAAGGCATATATGGGAAGGCTGGGCCATTTGTGGGAGAAGAGGTTGACCTCTGCCTTCCTGAAGACATTCCAGATCATGTGAACCCTCTGGGGATGGAGTGTCCACTCCTCTGAGGTCACATTGCCCCTGGACAGCATGCATGCCCCTTGGTTCAGTCTGCCCTGCAAGGGCGCTGCTCTCAGGAAATGCAGATTGAGTTGTGCCCATGAGAGGAGGCGTCCCTACAGAGGCCCAAATTAGAGTTCACCTTGGTGGTTTTTGGAGCGGATTAAGACGTGGTGTCCTTTCAGGTCTGGCAGGAAGGTTCTGAGGGCCAGAAAGACTGCCAGCATTTGCAGGCAGTTGATGTGCTGCAGTTTTTCTGTGCTCGACCAGGAGTAGAGAGCCTGTGTTGGAGGCATCTGTCGAGACCATCTTACTTCTGGAGATCAAACCCAGGTTTGGACCCGACGAGGGTCCTTCCAAGCAAGGTCATAATGCAGCCATGGTCCAACCCGGGGTTTCAGCCAGTACTGCAGGGGCCGCATGTATAGCAGGCCCAGCGTGAGTACCGATGATGCAGACGCCATAAGGCCATGTATCCACTGAAATGTTCTGAGGGGGAGTGAAGCCCTGACTCTAAAATACGCAGCAAACCGCTAGATAGCCACAGCACGCTCTGGTGTGAGCCTGACTCACATTTGGGTTGAATCGCGAACTGCTCCCAGACAGAGAGTCTTTGCTCTTGGCTAAGTTGATCCTGAGCCCCAGGCAGGGAGGAGCAAGGATCTGTGAGTGTCTAACTCGATCTTAGACTGGGCCAATACGATCCCTTCTACACTCCCTTCTGTCTCAGAGGGGAGAGGGCCGTATCCATGTACTTCGTGAAAGTGCGCTGTGCCAAAGACAGTCCGAATGGATGGACAGTAGGGTGGTAAGCCACAGCCTTGAACACGAATCTCATAAATGGTCTGTGATGGGGGGCTATTTGGATATGAAATATATCTTTCAGATCCACTGAGAAAAAAACAATCCCCTGGGCACACTTGCGAGAGGATTTGTCTCAATTTTAGCATCTTGAACAGCCTTTTTGTAAGGGCGCGGTTCAGATGTCTGCGATCGAGGATGGGCCTGAGGCCACCTTCCTTCTTGGGAATGAGGAAGTAGCAGCTGTAAAAGCTTGACTCGCTGTTAGCTGGAGGAACTCTTTCTACAGCTCCTTTCACTAGCAAATTCATCACTTAGGAACGGAGGACGTGTGCCATGTTACTCCATACCGAAGTGCACATCACACCCCTGAAGCGTGGAGGTCTTTGAGCAAATTGAAGCGAGCAACCTCGTTTGATTGCCCCCAAAATACAGCTCAACACTCTGGGGATGGCCTGACATGCCCTGAGTCAAGTGGCAAATAGTGAAAGTATTACAGGCTACATCTTGCACTGAGGTGGGAGAACAGCACCTGATACAGCATTGAGAGGAAATGGGTAGCGTTTGGCCGGTGGTCTGAGGCTGGTCTGGGTTGCTTCTGAGCCATGGGCCACGAGCGTAACGGGGTGAGGCCCGGGGACTCTCGCTTGATGAATACGGCTTGGCTTGGGCACGGCCCCAGCAAGCGACGCGTTCATTAGAGAGAGATATGCTTTATGAGTCTCACCTGATAGTCACAGGAACGTCATTCTAAGTAGCTGAGCCGTCAGTCCTGTGTTCGCTTAAACAAATGCCGGCGAAAAGATGCTCTTTTAGATATAAATATGTTCCATTAGACTTACCTTATAGTTGCAGGGGAGGAGCACCATTCTCAGCCGCCGAGTGACAGCAGAAATTTGCACAGAATTAGCACTGATAGTAGTCGCCAGCTAGCCGCAGTGGAGAGGCTGAATCAGCTTGTGTGCAGAGAGTTGTTATTCAGCTGCTCGCAGAGTGCCGCTCAGTAGCTTGCAGAGAGTCAGCTTGATCCGCTGTGAGGCTCGTTCAACGGCGAGAAGGCTTCTTCTGTCTTGTCTCGGAGTCCAGCGAAGAGAAGATCTCATCGCTGAAGGAGAATTAGTCTGAGATCTTTTGGGGGAATGGCCGCTTATATAGACGGGTAGCCCCGCCCATTTCGACGGGCTTTAGGTTTGCCATAGGTTTGTGCATTTTTTATTCTATATAAGGCTTCAGTAATCTGAGAAAAAGGAGTTTTCCCAGTATGCCTAGCGACGCAGTACAAGTGAACCATATCGATAGTAAACTTTTGTATTCAACAGAAGAAAGAAACTCATTCTGTCAGAGTTCTGTCACTTCTGTTTGGGTTACATCTTGGGATAGTGACAGAGCTCTGGCATTCCCGGTTTGTCATGTGTTTGTGTATAGTCTGGTTTGTTGTGAGCACATGGCTTGTCACTCTCCTGTCAATTGTCTAACCCCTCCCATCTTGTTACCTGATTATTGATTAATTTGCCCCACCTGCCTTCCTCGTTACCCTCTTTTGTTTGCTTCCTTATTTAGTCTCCCTGTGTTTGCAGTCCTGTGCTGGTTTGTTGTGTATGTTCCCTTGTGTTTTCTGTTTCTGCCGATGCCTGTCCTGTTTTCCCCCACGGGGAGTTTTTGTTTGTAGTGTTGTTTTATTTCTTTTGTTAATAAATACCCATTTGTTTCTGCACTTCAGTCCTCGCTCCTTTCACCAACCCAGTCCGTGACACATTCAGGTTTAAAACAACTTGAGAGTGTGTAAATGACAGAATTTTCATTTTTAGGTGAACTATCCCTTTAATGTTAATACATTTATTATTGTTAACAGTTGTAACTATCTAAAATATCATTTGTATTGGCAAACCAAAGGTTTCTATGAAAATTACACGTACCAAAATATGTGCACAATTTCTTTAATTTATTAACTTACTTTACAGAAAGAATCTTTGTCCACTTTTCTGCTTAGTAATCGTGACTTTCAGTTTACATATCATTACGTTTTGAGTCACAATTATAATTTGACTAGTGATACTGAAGTGAATAAACGGCATGGGATAATGTCATAAACTAGCATGACGTAGCATTTTTTTTTTTTTTTTATCTAAATTAGTCTATACGTGCATAAATGAACATTTAACTACGATCACTGCTGGAGCATTTTTTCTTTATTTTTAATTCATTCGATCAGCAGACGCTTGAGACGTCTGAGAAGATTGAGCTATAGAAAACTGACCCAGGAAGCAGTGTAACTATGTTATTTACTTAATGCCTCAAGTGATATCAGCAGCATATTCACAACAAAATTATTGTACATGTGCCTGTTAGTGGGACAGGGGGTGTGAGTTTGAGCCCTTTGTCCCAATGCAGCACCACCCACGAGTTACACAACACTGAAAACTGTCCACATTAAACAGCCTGCACAATTCACTGCACACACAGCAGCAAAGCATTTTGAACAGAAGTGTAGCTTTATTTTGTAAAAATGTCTGAGAAAGTTGTGTTGCATTACTTCAATGGAAGAGGGAAAATGGAGTCGATCCGATGGCTTTTGGCCACAGCTGGAGTCGAGGTTTGTTGCTCTGGAAAACTTTCCCATGACTATGACTATGCAAAAAAAAATGCAGTTGCAAAAAGTGGAAATCGATTAACACTTTACATATATGTAACTTTTTCCGAATGCTGTGCAATAAATGTAGTTTGTTTGCATATGACAATCACAAAACAGCTGCTTTAGAAATTGAATGTGTGCATTGTAATGT
The DNA here is from genome assembly GCF_949319135.1 of Squalius cephalus. NCBI lineage: Eukaryota > Metazoa > Chordata > Actinopteri > Cypriniformes > Leuciscidae > Squalius > Squalius cephalus. The sequence continues at coordinate 2,225,762 of NC_137142.1, read as the reverse complement.
GATCTCGAGATCAATGCTTTTTTGCCTGGACTTTATTTTGTTCTTGTGTTCACAGTTTGAGGAGGTGTTTTTGACCAAGAGGGAGCAGTATTTAAAACTGGTGAATGGTAAGTTTAGTAAATTCTTCATGAGTCATATCTTGTTGTTTTATGAATATATTATTGTATAATATATTATATTAATATTATATATTAATGTGATTCCTGTGTTTATTGTAGATGGAGCCCTGATGTTTCAGCAGGTGCCTTTGGTGGAAATAGATGGGATGCAGCTTGTGCAGTCAAGGGCTATCCTGAATTACATCGCTGGAAAATACAACCTCTACGGAAAAGACCTTAAAGAACGGGCTTTGTTCCGTAATTGTTATGAAACTAGATTCCAGTAATCAGTTAATTTAACCCCCACCCTTCCCTCGCACTTTAGAACATATCTTTCCCTCACAGGTCAAAATGACCCAAAGCCATAAAAGTATACTTATTTTATTTTATTATTTGTCCAGAAAGCTTATTTTATTTCATTTTGATAATATTTTTTCTATTTTTACTGCAATTTTTTGGGAGATTTTTTTTTTATTTTTTTATTTTTTTTCTCTTTGAATCACTAGATTTCATCAATAAATAATAAATCAATTCAAATTTAAGCACATTCCTCACATTCTTTCTACTTAAATTCAAAATAACTCACAATTTCATGCATAAAGGCTGATTTATACTTCCGCGTCGTTGTCCGTGTTGACTCGCAATTACACATGCAGAGGGAGCATGTGAAACCCGAGGGAGGGGTTCTAGCAGACCAATCACAGTGCTTGCGTCCGCGTAGAATTGACGTTTTGTTACATTTTTGGAGAGGTGCACGTCAGGGTACGCTGAAGGGTACGCGCACTACACACAGCTTACGACGCAGCTATGGCGTGAGTTTGACGCAGAAGTATAAATTGGGCTTAAACCTTTTACTTCAGCTCAAAATATCTTACATTGGGTGTCTTTGCCGAAAAAATAAAATAATATAACATGATACTTCATGACTCTTGCCACTAGATGGCCTTATAGCTCTATATGGAGCAAATGAGCTGTTCCCTTTCGTTCAGTCACTACGAGTTACGTCAGTGAATGACTAAATGGGGGTTTCACTTAGAAGCCTATCACCTTCGAGTTCTAGAAAACGAGCCAATGGAAATGCCATAGGTATGCGGAATTTGCATAGCGTAACTCCGCCCGACCGCATGGGTATAAAAGGAGGACACCTGCAATCTCGCATCATGTTTTTGATTCGGAGCCAAGAGTATCTCTTCACTCCCTGCAAGCTTGTTTTGAGTTCTTTGTGGTTCTATGAGACGAGCCACTCTCCAGTGTGTTGGTGTAACAGCGCGTTCCAGCGAGATCACATTACCTGCTGCTGATCTGTGCAGTGATCTGCCATCAGTGTGTGTGTTTCTCCCTGGGCGCTTCAACACTCTGCAGAGTATATTTCCTCTCATCACAAAAGAGCTTGCACGTGGCACGTCTTTTTAAAGATGTCTCACCCGTGCACTTCGGGTGCGGTCGGTCCGTTTCATCTTCTGATGGGCACAATCGCTGTCTAGCGTGTTTGGGCTTAGATCACGCTCAGGCAGTGTTTGTGAATGACTCATGTTCTCATTGCGGGAACATGACCATCGCGACGCTTCGGTCAAGACTCGATGACCTCCGTGGAGGTAGAGTCCCCTCTGCCACACCCCAATCTATCCCCTCTGCAAGAGGTGGTACTTTGGCTGGTGGCCAGGGTGACCTGAGGGTGACGGTGTGGAACAAAGCCCAACGATGCTTCCTTGGGCCACACACCCCTCTTGCGCACCGCAACCTGCGAGCGTTCAGAGTGAGATCGTGGGTCTGTCTTCGGACGCTCCCCACATCTCATTCGGCGCCCCAGAGGATGAGACGATGTCCATCGCAGCATCACAAGGCGTGCTGAGCTCCATTGTCAAACAGCCATTGTCAAACAGCCATTGTCACCATTGTCTTCCCGTGATCGCTCGGTGGCCTCCTCCGCCTTCTCTTCCCTTGAAGTGGCCGTGGCTAAAGGGTACAGTGGGGTCCCCCCGGTGGAGCACTCTGTTGCGATGCAGGTGTGTCCTCAGAGTGCTTCAACCTGGCGTGGTGATCCTAAGATCCTCTCCAAAGCCTGTAGATTTTCTTCTACCCTGCGGGACCAGCCGCCGCCTCGCTGCATGCCATGACCATCCTGCAGGTCTACCAGGCCCGGATGCTCAGGGATATGCACGAGGGTAGGGCTGACCCAGGGCTCATGCAAGAGCTGCGTGCCACCACCTACCTCGCTCTACGTGCGACGAAGGTGACCACACGCTCCCTGGGCCAGGTGATGTCCACTGCTGTGGTCCAGGAGAGACACCTCTGGCTCAACCTGGCCGATATGCGAGAGTCTGAGCGGACCCGGTTCCTCGACTCTCCCATATCCCAGGCTGGCCTCTTTGGCAGCGCGTTCGAGGACTTCGCCCAACAGTTCTCGACCGCCCAAAAGCAGTCTGAGGCTATCAAACATGTTCTACCCTGGCAGCCAGCTGCTGCCTCCACCCAGCCGCCAACTCAGACGCCTCAGACTGCGATCCTCCTGCAACCCTCCCACTCTGTCACCAGACCCCTGTCAGAGCAGACCCTCGCAGAACGCTGGTCCTTTCCTGGTCTCCTCTGTCAGGATGCGGCATTTGACCATGCCCCCAAACCGGGACGCTCCGTCTCACACGTCTGGGCCGGTCATTCTGCCTCGCTGCCCCATCGTGGGTACGTCTGGGGTTTGCATGACCCCGCTGGTTCAGTTTTTGGGAGCCTAGCTAGAGCTTCCCAATCTGTCCTGCCGGGTCGCGAGAACCATCAAGCTCGGCTATGCGTTTCAGTTCGCACAGTCTCCTCCCTTCTTCCGGGGAGTGCGCTATACCATGGTGGGTGGCAACGCCCCTGTCATGCATGTGGAGGTGGATGGGAGAACTGTTGGGCGAAGTCCTCGAACGCGCTGCCAAAGAGGCCAGCCTGGGATATGGGAGAGTCGAGGAACCGGGTCCGCTCAGACTCTCGCATATCGGCCAGGTTGAGCCAGAGGTGTCTCTCCTGGACCACAGCAGTGGACATCACCTGGCCCAGGGAGCGTGTGGTCACCTTCGTCGCACGTAGAGCGAGGTAGGTGGTGGCACGCAGCTCTTGCATGAGCCCTGGGTCAGCCCTACCCTCGTGCATATCCCTGAGTTACGCTATGCAAATTCCGCATACCTATGGCATTTCCATTGGCTCGTTTTCTAGAACTCGAAGGTGATAGGCTTCTAAGTGAAACCCCCATTTAGTCATTCACTGACGTAACTCGTAGTGACTGAACGAAAGGGAACAGCTCATTTGCTCCATATAGAGCTATAAGGCCATCTAGTGGCAAGAGTCATGAAGTATCATGTTATATTATTTTATTTTTTCGGCAAAGACACCCAATGTAAGATATTTTGAGCTGAAGTAAAAGGTTTAAGCCCAATTTATACTTCTGCGTCAAACTCACGCCATAGCTGCGTCGTAGGCTGTGTGTAGTGCGCGTACCCTTCAGCGTACCCTGACGTGCACCTCTCCAAAAATGTAACAAAACGTCAATTCTACGTGGACGCAAGCACTGTGATTGGTCTGCTAGAACCCCTCCCTCAGAGGATCTCTTTTCTCGGTATGGAAATCGACTCGGTCGCCATGTGCGCGCAGCTTGCGAGCGTGCTTAGTCACTGCTGAATTGTCTGAGTCAAATTGATGGCAAGAATGTGGTTCCACTGAAGTTATTTCAGAGGCTCCTGGGGCATATGGAATCTGCAGCAGCAGCCCACACCAGAATGTTCGGCGACAGTTCGGCGATGCACAGGTATATCTGTTTGCCTCCCTAGACTCTTCCCATTGCCACTTCGCAATCGAGTCCCGAGATGGGCATGGCAACACGGCACACTCCGAGTACCAGTTACTCGGGTCTGCCATCAGACCTTCACCGCTTGGACGAACCTCTCCTTTCTACGGACCAGAGTTCCCTTAGAACGAGTTTCCAGGCATGTTGTTGTCTCAACAGATGCCTCCACCACGGGCTGGGGTGCCATGTGCAATGGACGTGCTGCTGCGGGCTCCTGGACAGGACCCCAGCGCCTTTTGCATGTCAATTGCCTCGAGTTGCTGGCAGTACGCTTTGCTCTCCACCGCTTCCAGGTGTTTCTCAAGAACCAATACATACTAGTCCGTTCTGACAACACTGCCACAGTAGCGTAAATCAACCAACAAGGTGGTTTACATTACCTCCGTATGTCGCAACACGCCCGCCATCTCCTCCTATGGAGTCAGAAGCATCTGAGGTTGCTTCAGGCTATTCACATCCCGGGAGAGCTGAACCGTGCAGCCGACGAGCTCTCACAGTTTCAGCCACTTCCTGGGAAATGGAGACTCCATCCCCAGATGGTTCAGCTGATTTGGGGAACAGTTCGGGGATGCACAGGTATATCTGTTTGCCTCCCTAGACTCTTCCCATTGCCACTTGTTTTATTCCCTGACCGAATGCACAGCTGGCCGCGGGGCCTCCACAAGTATGCGTTTCCCCCAGTGAGACTTCTATCAGGGAGGACAAGGAGCAGGTCCTTTTGGTTGCACCTCATTGGCCCAACCGGACTTGGTTCTCCGAACTGGTGCTCTTCGCGACAGCCCCTCCCTGGCCAATTCCTCTGAGGAAGGACCTCCTTTCTCAGAGACAGGGCACCATTTGGCACCCACATCCCAATTTATGGAACCTCCATGTATGGGTCCTGGATGGGATGCGGCAGGTTTGACTACCCTACCACCTCAGGTGGTGGCTACCATCACTTCCGCAAGGGCCCTGTCCACGAGACACACCTATGCATTGAAGTGGAACCTCTTCATCACCTGGTGTTCTTCTCACCGAGAAGACCCCAGAAAATGCCAGATCGGGTCCGTGTTCTCCTTCCTCCAAGAAGGGTTGGAACGAAGGCTGTCTCCTTTCACCCCCAAGGTTTACGTGGCTGCCATCTCTGCACACCATGACCTTTTGGAGTCAAAAACAGTGGGACAGCATGGATACGGCCTGGATACGTGTCCAAGTTTCCCACCACTCCTTTCAGGGATTAGGTGGTGAACCTGCAAGCGCTGCCCTTGGAGGAGGCAGACCAAGCCTTGACACTGCTCTGTCCAGTACGCGCCCTCCGTGCTTACGTAGACAGAACGCAGTGTTTCAGGACCTCAGACCAGCTCTTTTTCTGTTATGGTGGGAAGCTGAAGGGAAAGGCTCTCTCCAAACAAAGGTTGTCTCACTGGATAGTGGACGCCATTGTCTTGGCTTACCAATCGCAACCATTCATTCCCCCTTGGGGTGAGGGCTCACCCGTAGTGCAGCTTCCTCCTGGGCTTTAGCGCATGGCGGCTCGCTCACAGACATTTGTAGAGCTGCAGGCTGAGCGACACCCAACACTTTCGCGAGATTCTATAATCTCCGCGTAGAGCCAGTGTCCTCTCATGTACTCGCTTCCACTAGCCGGTAAGCAGGACCTGCTCGGTGTCATTGCTTGCTGCGCCATTCCACTCCACGGACTGGATACATGCACTATTCATTCAGTTCCTCCTGCACTGTTGATGCCGTCACCAGAGTGCATGCCCGGTTGGTCAGCCCTCTTGATTGGCTTGGTGCTCCATGTGTATGGTTCCCCCGTTGGGCGACCCCACATGTGTATTTCCATGGTAAGCCTCCTCCGAGCATGTGTTTTCCCTCGGCAAGAACCCTCTTGCCATCTCGAGGTTGAAATATTCCACCCTGCGGGCTGGATGCCTCTGAGTTTTCCATATGCATCCCGGGTCATATGTGTATTCTAAGTCCTCCCTTCGGGTAGGCGCTGTGTTACATATTCCACCTAGGATATGCCACCCAGTGTACCTTAGTATTCTTGTGTTAAGCCTTGCCCTTCGTCTGTGTTAGTCTCAAGACAGGGAGCTCAGTCTAGCGCAGGGCACTGGAAGACAGCCGCTGTGGCATGATTGAATTGGGACCCCCATTTTGTCATTCACTGACGTAACTTTTAATGACTGAATGAAAGGGAACGTTACGTCCCAATGCCAAAACCGCTGTACCGCTGGAATGGCCTGGAGTTCAGTCTTGGCTCCTCAGCGGAAAACATGATGCGAGATTGCCGGCATCCTCCTTTTATACCCACGCGGTCGGGCGGAGTTACGCTATGCAAATTCCGCAGACCCATGGCATTTCCATTGCCATTGGCTCGTTTTCTAGAACTTGAAGGTGATAGGCTTCTAAGTGACACACACATTTCGCCATTCTCTGACGTAACGTCTCCATTCTCTCCTCAGGGAAAGAGGGTTACATAACCAAGAAGTTCTGCTGGGTCCTAAAGTCAGTTTTTCTTCAGTAAAGTTTTATTATTTTCAGTTAGAATTTTGAGCATTTATTAGTTTTTCTATGTGTACTGAAGCATTCCTCGCATTCCATTCATTCCTAAGGGGGTCAAATTGACCCGCCAGGGAAGGATTTGTTACTTTTTTAATTTCAACCACAAAACTCCTTGAATCCATAAAAAAAAATGTGTTTGTGTGTATTCGTGGTTCAAGTGCGATAAAAGTCCTGGGGTCTTTAACCCCTCTGACGAACACTCAATTTTTTTATAAATAATAAAAAAAAAAACATAGTTTTGGGTAAAAATAACCCTTGTTTTTCCACCACACCTAAGCAATTATCACTGTATTTTTGTCTTGAAGGATTGACATGTATTCAGAGGGCACCATCGATCTAATGGAGCTTATCACGATGTCTTCTCTCACACCACCTGAAAACAAGCAGAAAAGTCTCAGTAATATAGAGCAAAAGGCAAAAGAGCGCTTCCTTCCTGTGTTTGAAAAGGTACTGATAGCTCTGACTATTCATTCCTCCCATTTTGAAGCATTTATTATCCACAAAATCATGCTGTTTTTGATATGACTTTTTTAGGGTCTTGCAAACTCTCATTTCCTGGTGGGAAACCAGTTGAGCCGCGCTGACGTTCATCTTCTGGAAGTCTCTTTGATGCTGCAGGAGTTATTCCCTACAATACTGTCAACCTTTCCCAAAATCCAGGTGACCTGTTCCACGCTTTCCCACACAGACCATCAACCCCAAAATTGGACTTAACTTGCTTAACAAAACCCTTTATTAGGGGTGTAACGGTACACAGAAGGTCATGGTTTGGTACAGATCTCGGGTTTGGGGTCGCAGTTCGATACGAGTTCCGTACAACAGGAAAAAGAAACAAATCCCCAAAACAGAGTTTCTTTTCATTTAATTTGAACAGACAGTAATGCAAATCTACCTTGCAGCATTTAGTCCCCTAGTTCTTACAGCACAGCCTCCTTTAATATATTAAGCACTAAGCAGTCATTCTTTGCGAAGTCTTGTATTTGTCTGTACTGTATGTCTGACCTGATGTATCCTTGTTTCCCGTGTCTTGGTTTTGATCTTCTGCCTGTTGTCCTTAGTGATGGGAGAAACGAAGCTTTGATCAATTGAACCAATGGCTTTGCAAATTGATTCATTGTTTCAAAGCGTTAAAAAAAATTAAGCCTGCTGGTCAAAACAGTGTAAATGCAACAAAAACTCAGGCCAAACATGCATAAAAACACTTGTTCAATGGACACGCATATTTCATCACTGGACTTCCACGACACTAAATGGCACAATGCCAAATGATTTTGACTCATTATAACAGCAGAAACAATTTAAAATACTCTGGAACTACTAATGGAATAAATTATGGTCAGATAAGAGTAAGACATCAAGGGCCCTATCTTGCTCGCAGCTCAACTGACTTTGTACACCGACGCATGTATCATTCCTATTTTGCACCCGCGCACAGCGGACTTTTCCCTACACAGACGCACGTCGGTAAGTTAGGAAATGAACTTGCGCTCCCGAGGGCGGTTCAGCGCAAAGAGGAGGCGTATTCCGGCGCAAACGTTCCCTGGCGCTATTTTGCAGGCGTAGAAAACAATTCCGCCACTGACCAGGAAAAACCTCGTCTAAAGTCAGTGGTGCGTTGCGCATGTTATTCAGATGCTATTTTAAGGGCGCATGCTTGGCCATAATCAATGTAGCGTGTGCACAACGCGCATACACTTTGCTTCTCTCATCTACACAGAAGCAGCAGTTCTCATTTTTAGAAAACCATACATTATTACAAGGAAAAATATTAACACACAAGGGAAATCATTGTTGTGTCCATGAAGATTTGAAAAAATAGGCATAAATCTAGCTTACACATTTACCCAAATTATTATACGCCTGTTTAACCGAAGCTAATTTAGGTGTGTTTCTCCTTCCCCAATGTCACTTCTCTGTGTTTTACGGCCCTGACGAGAACGCCGGTCTCCTCGGCTGTGAACCGCTCCTGGCAAATCCGCCGTTATAATAGCAATCCGCCATGGAACAAGCGCGCCTGGGGCCCTATCTTGCACCCAGCGCAATTGACTTTGTACACCGACGCATGTATCATTCCTATTTTGCACCCGCGCAAAGCACGCTTTTCCCTCCACAGAAGCACGTCGCTAAACTAGGGAATGAACTTGCGCTCCCTGGGCGGTTCAGCGCAAAAAAGGAGGCGTGTTCCAGCTCAAACGTTCCTTCATGCTATTTTGCAGGTTTAGAAAACAATTGCGCCACTAACCAGGAAAAAAATGGTTTAAAGTCAGTGGCGTGTTGCGCATGTTATTCATATGCTATTTTAAGGGCGCATGCTTGGCCTTAATCAATGTAGCGTGTGCACAACGCGCATACACTTTGATTCTCTCATCTACACAGAAGCAGCAGTTTTCATTTTTGCAAATCATACATTATTACGATAGATAGATAGATAGACAGACAGATAGATAGATAGATAGATAGACAATTTATTATAAAAGCATACATCTAGCTTACACATTTACCCAAATTATTATACGCCTTTTTAACCGAAGTTAATTTGGGTGGGTTTCTCCATCCCCAACGTCCCTGACGAGAGCGTTGCTCTCCTCGGCTGTGAACCGCTCCTCGCGTGCGTCTGGCAAATCCGCCGTTATAATAGGAATCCGCTTTAGAACAAGCGCGCCAGCTCTTAAAGGGAATGTGAGATGACGCTCTGATTGGTTTATTTCACGTTACGCCCAAACCACACCTATGAATAATGAAGCTACTTCAGACCAACCCATTTTAGATTTGCGTCGGGCGCCGAGACCCGCCCACAAAGTTACTTGTGTTTCGCATTTTATACTTGCGTTTCAGATCGTTAAAATAGGGCCCCAAAACTGTAAAGAGTCTTTTTTATTTTTGTATACTCACATAAAAACAAAAAATTGTGCTTTTGTAAAATAAAGAAAACAAACAGGATGCGATTTCTGCCGTCCCAGGTTTCTTTCCGTGAAAATTGAGAATCGTGTCACAAAAATGAATCGAAACTCAGCGTATAGGCTACTAGCAAGCTCTAGCGTGCCATCTGAACTCTTGTGTTGTGTTGGTTCATAGATCGTCTCTTCTTTTCCTGCTCTTTTTCCTGTTGTTTCCTGAAGGTTCGGTACACATACATGTACCGTTACACCCCTAAACTTTATATTAGGTGTCAAAGTGCAAATGATTAATTAAAAGGTTAGTACATAGTAGTTAGAGACACTCAATTTAAAGTGGGACCCCATTTTTTAAACATATGTTTTAGTTGGATATTACAATTTATTGCAAAATACTCTTTTTGTGAACATGTCTGTATCTTTAAATATTGGAATTTGAACAAACATTCAGAATAGAGTGATGTTAAGTTTCATTCAACATTAAAATTTATATTTAATACAAATAAAAAAACACAGTACTGATTGTTGAATATACAGTTGTGAGTGAGAGAGTAATCTGTTTAGTGAAGCAGTTAGTCGACTGAACAATTCTCTCATTTCTGAATTAAACTGATAATTCCTGTGATCGGCCTAATATATATATATATTTTTTTTTTTAGCATTATGATTATGAATTTTATATAACTTTACATTTGTTTCACAGGCATTTCAGGGAAAAATGAAGGCCTTGCCAAGAATCAGCAAATTCCTGCAGCCTGGCAGTGCAAGAAAGCCTCCGACTGATGAGGCGTTGATTAAAACCGCAAAGGAGGTGTTGAGCCACGTCTTTAATTAGAAAACCAAACAATTCTTCAAAACATTTACATGATATTAAAACTAACTTACAAGCTTCTTAATTAAATGAGATTCTAAAATGGACAGATTTAATTGGAATATACAAGATACAGTTTGGATAAAGTAATAGTATTGTGAAATAAACATTGCAGCTGTTCAGTACATGTTGTCAGGAAGTGTGTGTGTCTGTTCATGAGCTTATAGAAGATCAAAATTCAGAAACCCACCAGGAGGCTGAAATAAGAACAAAGACCATTAGAATAAACTCTCTGACAGATCATCATCATGCCACATCTGCACTTGTGATCATGGTCAGAATTATTGGCAGCCTTGGTAAATATGAACAAAGAAGTGAAAATAAATCTGCATGGTTAATCCTTTGATCTTTTGTTTTAAAAAATCACAAACATCTTTCATTGAAGTAAAAGAATTAAAAATGGGTGGAAAAATCTTTATGAAATAAATGTTTTTCTCCAAGACACTTTGCCTACGATGAATGGTTCCCTTTTTATTATATACTCTGAGTCTTCTCCTATAATGCCTGATGAGTTTGGAGAACACCTGACAAGAGATCAGAGATCATTCCTCCATACACAATCTCTCCAGATCCTTCAAATTCCCAAGTCCATGTTAGTGCTTCTTCTCTTCAGTTATATGGGTTCAGGTCAGGGGACTGGGATGGCCATGGCAGAACCTTCATTTTGTGCTCAGTGACCCATTTTTGTGTTGATTTTGATGTTTGTTTTGGATCAGTGTTTTGATGGAAGATCCAACCGCTGCCCATTATAAGATTTCTAGCAGAGGCAGTCAGTTTTTGATTTTTTTTATAATCTGTTGGTATATGATAGAATCCATGATTCCATGTATCTGAACAAGATGTCCAGGTCATTTGGCAGAAAAATAGACCCACAATTTCAAAGATCCAGCAGTATATTTAACCGTGGATGTTTTTAACCCTGTTTGCACTAAACCCATCTGGTGGGTTTGCTGCCAAAAAGCTGAGGTGTGTCCATCTCTCTTGGCTATCTTCCGTTCACAATCTCCTGGAATCCTCCTCAAAGACACAAAGACTCAGTTACCAATTATCTCATTCTATTGTATTTGCATCTGATACTCACCTGTTGTGCTTTTCCCCTGCATATCACTCAATAAACAGTTAAAGGGTTTGTTCACCCAAAACTGAAATTTCTGTCATTAATTACTCACCCTCATGTCGTTCCAAACACATAAGACCTTCATTCATCTTCGGAACACAAATGAAGATATTTTTGATGAAATCCGAGAGCTTTCTGATCCCTCCAAAGACAGCAACATCATTACAACTTTCAAGGTCCAGAAAGGTAGTAAAGACATTGTTAAAATAGTCAATGTGAAGTCAAGTCAAGTCAAGTATATTTGTATAGCGCTTTTCACAATACAGATTGTATCAAAGCAGCTTCACAGTATTAAATCAAAATAACACAACAAGGTTTGTTTCTAGTGGAAAAAACGTCCACGTTTGGTAAGGCTGATCAATAGTATTATTGATTAATTAAATTAAATTAAATTAAATATCCCCATGTGACTCCAGTGGTTCAAATATAATGTTATGAAGCAATGAGGATACTTTTTTTGTGCAAAAATAAAAACAAAAATAACAACTTTATTCAACAATCTCTTCTCTTGTCAGATCTTGTGTGTCCAGTGTGTCAGCATTTTCACTGGCCACAATTTTTGACATCAATACCATGGGAAAAACTGCTATATAGATATTTTTAATATTTTATCATAGTTTGGCAGCAGGTTTATTAGGCTGCTGTCACTTAAAGACCTGACGCACAGATCCATTATACTGTTACACATGCATTTTATTTTTCAACTGTTTACATTCACATTTTGACAATTTGCATGTATTTGACTGTTAGATGCAAAAAATAACTCAATTTAGTACTGAGAGGTGGCTTTATGTGCACGCACTTTGAGTGTCAGCAAAAATCTGTGGGAATGAGTATAATGATGTGCAATAATATGAGCAATGCAATCCCAGTCCGAAATTAAAGCCCTGTAACACCATCAATATTCATCCGGAGCAAATGAAAGGAGTGAGTGAGGGGAGGCGGGTTTGTGTGTCAACTTGTTGTCGGAGAGATCATGAGAGAGCGAGAAAGAGCTGCTGGTATCGTGTATCTGTTCTGCGGAAAATAAGTAAGTATTGGAAACATTTCAGACATTGCTCCGCAACGTGTCTGTCAACGATTGGTCAGGTGGTGTTTATAGCATAGGGGGCGGGACGCTTTGCATTATAGAGAGCATTTGACTGGACAGAAGATGTGATGAGAAGCTGAAGTCCGCAGTGACGTCAAAAAAAATCTGTGATCCATTTTACCGGAAGTGTGGTAATGTACGTTTTGAATGTTTATATCTCCTGAATGCGAATTTTGTCATTGGTTTGGAACACAACCAGCTTATTCATAACCTTAAAGGGGTGGTATAATGCCCTTCTCACAAAATGTAAAATAAGTCTTTGATGTCCCCAGAGTGTGTATATGAAGTTTTAGCTTAAAATACCCCACAGATATTTTTATATAGCATGTTAAAATTGCCACTTTTTGAGGGTGAGCAAAATCGCATCGTTTTTTGTGTCTGTCCCTTTAAATGCAAATGAGCTGCTGCTCCCAGCACAGGGGGCGGAGCTTCAAGAGCTTGTGTCCTTTTACCTCACACACACTGAACATTTCAAAAACTTTTAGCTATTTATGTTTTCCTGTAGCTCAAACAGTAGAGCATTGGCGCTTGCAACGCCAAGGTTTTGAGCTCGATTCCCAGGGAAACAAGAACTGATAATAATGTAAATGTAAGTCGCTTTGGATAAAGTTTACATATAATGTAAATGTATAAACCGGAGTCAGAGAATGATGGAGAGACTCAAGAAGAAGAGACAACATGTAGAAGCAACAGGACATTTCTGAATGGTTAGTTGATGAATTTATGAAGCTGATGTAGAGTTAATTATCTTCTCATTGATTAGCATATTCTGTCATGATAATCTATAAATCGTGTCCCGGGGGCGGGGTTTATGTACATTTTAGGGTTAGTGATTTGTTGTAGTCCTTAAAAAGCAATTTCTGTAAAATAAAATATCTCCCTTTGCTTTGAACTTTGAGCGCTGTAACTTTGCAGATGTTGTTTATGCTCAAACAGCAACATTACACACTAACTAAAGTTAGAAAAATCAAATCATAATCAACCACCCTTAAGGCTATTGTGATCATACTAAAAGCTAAAACACTTAAATATTTATTTCAAGGGGCCTTTAAGCCCTCATGTTTGCCATGTGTCTTTGTCATGCATTGTGTAACACAGTATTGTTACCTGTAACTGCACTGTTTGGTGAGTGTTCTGCTTATGTTGAAGTTTAGAGTGCCATGCCTTTGTTTGGGATTATTTGATCTGCATTTGGGTTCTCCAAGCTTGCCTTCAGTGGACCTTTCATTACACCGTTAACATAATTTTGTGCTTTTTAGGAAAAAAAATAAAATAATAATAATACGTTTTTTTTGTTGTTGTTGTTGTTTTTATAATTGCCATTGTCCATTGACTTAATATATCATTAAAAAAATAAAATCAAGCTGTTATTTCATGTTCTCTTGGGGGGCCCTAATCAGCCGCTTGCCCGCTTAGTTCACTTATGTCAGTTCTGTCTGAATTGTTTCAGACAGAACTGACATAAAAAATGTGAAAAAATATGTGTTTTTGCCAGGGTCGATATTATCCCTACCACTTATTGAAACAACTCGCGGGCGGCACGGATGTTCCTAATACAAATAAATAAAACTATTTGGTGCAGATCAGTGGTGCGGATACAGTGTTCTCTTGTGGCTCGCGCACAAGTCTTCACACGGATGAGCGCTTCAATCAAATCACAAAACAAAATGCACACAAATGTGTGTCTGCTTGATATACAACCACTGATAAAAAAAACTTTGGTTTTGATGAGAAAAAGAAAAAAAAAACTATACGAGTGCGGATTTGAACCCAGAACCTCTGACACGCTTGGCAAAAGCTCTACTAGACCATGAATGTACACAAGCTACTTTCGCGTATCTATGGATTTATTCACATGAAAATTCTTGACACTAACAATATATATTAGTAGTAGATGTCATTAAATGGCAAATTAAACCCAATATACAATTGAAATTGATTTCTGAAATTTTTTCCAAATATTGTTTTTGTACACATATATTGTACATATCTTTGAGAAGTTGTTGAAGGAGTTGAGGAAGCCTAAATGAGAATGCAAGGGTTAAAGGAGAACTCCGGTCAATTTTAACATTGAGCTCATTTTTTTGTACATTTGGAGTGCTGTCAATACAGAGAACAACGACAAAAATCGGTGTTGCCTACACCGTGTTATCCTCTTTTTAAAATTTGCACCCTGTTGACTTCAATGGGGCAAGTTTTAAACCTGCTTTTAGCCTCTTAACATCCTTGATGTGTCATTACAAGTGCACAGCTAATGTGAGTGATTCCTTCAGAGTGAACACGGGTGAATGTGACTGCAGTAGATGTGAAAGATATGGATAAAAATGATGTTATTTCAGCCAGCGCTCATACCTGTATTTACATCCTGTTTTCGGTCGAAGTCCACAGTAGTCGATTGTCGAGTTCATACGCGTGATAACCTATGCGCGTGAACTCGACAATCGACTACTGTGGACTTTGAACACAGTAGGTTTAAAACTTGCCCCATTGAAGTCAACAGGGTGCAAATTTTAAAAAGAGGATAACACGGTGTAGGCAACACCGATTTTTGTCGTTGTTCTCTGTACTGACAGCCAAATTTACAAAAAAATTAGCTCAATGTTAAAATTGACTGGAGTTCTCCTTTAAATGCTGTTAAATGCATCCATTCTTTCTTACACGTGAATTTAGTTCGATCATTCTGCACCTACCTACCTCCACAGGCGGATAAGTAAAGCACTGGACATTCTGTATGAAACCATAAACAGTCTAGAGAACAAATATTCAGATGCTTCTTTTAATATCGCCTGGGATTTTAATAGGACAAATCTGAAAAAAGTTCTCCCAAAATGTATCCAACATATAACTTTTCCTACGCGAGCTGAGCATACGCTTGATCACTGTTACTGCACTCAAGGACACAACCTCTCCCCCGCCCTGAGTTTGGTAAAGCTGATCCCATCTCCATTCTCCTTCTGCCTGCATACAAACAAAAGCTGAAGCAGAAAAAACAGTTATCACATCAGTTTATAAATGGAGTGAGGAAACCATTTTAACACTTCAGGAATGTTTTCAAACCACGGATTGGCAGATTTTCCGTGATGCAGCAGACAAAGACATTAATGCATACACTGACTCTGTCACTGATTATATGTGTACTGAAAACATTGTTCCAAAAATCTGCAATAAATCATTCCCAAACCAAAAACCCTGGATAAATGCTGATGTCAGGATCAAACTTCAAGCACGCACGTCAGCCTACAACTCAGGTGACACAGTAGACACAGAAGTCCAGATTTTGGACGCCTAAAATCCGGACTGTCCGGCATCCGGCGCAGCCTCAAGCCACTCATTTGTCCTTCTTTTTGGAGTTGTGCTGAATCAGCCTTAAAAAAACCCTCTCTAGAATCTTTATTGGGACGCAGCAGTATAACGTCTAATGCCATAAGATCTCTGATCAAACAAATTATTGGCTGAAAGCGGTGTCAAATAAATATCTGATATATCATTGGTTAAAAACATAAACAAGCCTCCACGTGCTGGCTACGTCATCATAACGTTAACATGCCAAAACGTCAGACCTCATTTAATCTGGAATGGACAAAAGAGCATGAATTTATATCAAAAAGCAGTAAAGACGCTTTTAATGGATTTTGCACACTGTGCCGCTGTGAAGTGGATGTTAGTAGTCAAGGGAAAGCCGCCATTGACTGACATGCCAGCACGGAACAACATAAAAGAACCAACGAGCCGCAGGTATACGTCTTACCTTAGGTCATTTTTTCGAGAAGCAACATACCCTCAGGATGACAAAATCTCCGCTGCAGAACTTTGTAAAGTCTATCATGCAGTCAAGCATCACCAGTCATTCGGGACTGTAGACTGTGGAGTGAAAGTTGACAGAGAGATCTTTAGTGACTCATCTACAGCTAAGGGGATGACCTGTGGGAAAACAAAAGCTAAGGCTTTGTGTGAAAATGTCCTAGCGCCTTACTCTGTACATATACATTCAGATTACATCAAATTAAACAATCTGCCTTTATCAGTGGCAACGGACACATCAAACAAAAGGTACGACCAAGTGTTTCCCGATTGTACTGAAATATTTGCACTTTGAGGAAGGCGTGCAACATGCACTGTTAGATTTTTATAGTGACAGCCACGAAACTTCAGAGGCTATAACAAACCAGCTGCTGGCTAAACTGGAGATGGCTGGTCTTGATGTGAAAGACATGTCTGCATATGCAGCAGACAACGCCAGTGTCAACTATGGAAAACACAACAGTGTTTATCAGAAATTGAAACTGGCACAGAAAGATGTGCTGCCTCCAAACTGTTTAGCCCATATCCTAAACAATGCAACAAGATATGCAGCAAGCAGCCAGGATTTTGTTGTTGAAAATGCTGTGCTCATAGCCTGGTTAAAACCAGGCCATTCTCAGTAGTAACTGAGTTATGGTCTGGCAGAGCTTCATTAATAACTCATTTCCAAAGGGGCGTCACCAACGGACGTCGCTCAAATGCCTCTGGGCGCAATTGGATAGACCTAAAACCAATCAGAGCGATCGTCATCATGTAAAGCCATATGCTGCGTCCCAATTCGCCTAAGTTACACTACGCCATAAAAGTATGTACACTTTTTGTGAAGAAAATGTATTTACTATTGAATGTGTAGCAAAAAAGTAGGCAAGTTTTGGGACATACTACTTCGTCATCTTTATCGGACGGATCTGTCGCGTGCATCCTGTCACGTAAACTGCCCTGTCAATCATCTTGTCACAGATGATTTAAAATCACAGTTAAAATCCTCTATTAAATCTAATTTAATTTCCTACCGTTTCAGAGAAAAATGTAGTAGCACGTTCATCTGCCAGTGGGTCTTTCATGGAGACTGTCCTCATGTGTTTGCAATTTGAATATAATAATGCATTTAAAATTTGGTGCGCTTCACCAACTTACGTCACTCAAATGCCTCTGGGCGCAATTGGATAGACCTAAAACCAATCAGAGCGATCGTCAGCATGTAAAGCCCGCTTCAACGTTTCTGATTGGTGCCTCGATTTGGACAGATTAGAAATCGGCTTTAATGGGCTCTTTGTCAGACTACTTGCAGAGCAAATCTAAATTTGCCGGAAGTTTGTCTGGGTTTTCCCAGGCTGCTGTGCTCAAGGTTTACAGCCATTTTAGCATGTCAGCAAGCAGAACAGCACAGTTAAAGGAATTCTGTGAGTTTGTGGAAGTGGAAGAAAGCAACCTGCTACGGCATCTCATCACAAGGTGGTTGTCCCTGCTTCCATCTATTGACAGAATAGCTTACGCAACACGAGAGAACTCACGTAAGAGAACGTGTCGGTTACTAACGTAACCTCGGTTCTCTCTAGATGAGGGAACGAGTGTTGTGTAACCCTGCTGTGCTTGTGCTACGTTCTGGTTTCGCTTCAGTATGAAAAACCAAAGAACACCCTATCGGGACTGGGCTTATATAGACATAAGCCATGCCCATTCTGGCGGGACGTAACGTGCGAGGGCGCCCGCGATAGTCCCTCGATAGGCTGCAGCAGTTGCCGCAGAGCGACCAATAGGCGCACGAGCCGCCTCGCCTAGGTCTGCTCTGTGCAGTAAATGCATTTTAAATTAATACAAAATTAAGGATAATTTTTGGCTTCAGTATTCTCGAGAAAAGGGATTTTCCCATAGTGTAAGCTAACTTACGCAAAACTCGTTCCCTCATCTAGAGAGAACCGAGGTTACGTTAGTAACCGAGACGATTTACTGTATGTAGTTGTTGTGGAGTTACATTGATTCATCTCATATTTAACTTTTACACAATTTGACAGTCCCGTGCTGTGAAAGCTGTGACATTTTTTGGTTATATAGAACAGTTTGCATGCTTTGCTTGAACTTTTGCCATTGCGTTAGAACTGGTTACACTGTTGTCGCTTGCGAAAACCAAATGGTGGCGCCGTGGGTGGAAAATTGCAGATTAAGGGGCGGTAATATTATAATAAGTAATATTATAATATTATAATAAGATCCCCTTGAAGTTTGTGGAGCGCGTCATTAAAATTAAATTAAGTTCATAATATACATTTGTGCATCACCACATTTTCTATGACTTTCAAACGACCCGTCAGAGGAATCAATCTCTCTAAATCCTTCCTTTCTGATTGGCCAGACAGCTCAGTCTGTTGTGATTGGCCTACCGTGTCGAAAACAAAAACTCCAATTGCCATAACAACGTCAGCTCCGCGTGTCCTGAGGCTTCCTACACCGTAAACTAAACACAGTAACGAACAATTACATCGATTTTACCATGTCAATGTGACGCGAGTCCGATGATGAAACATTGGAAGAACTATCCATTCAACCCGAACCTCCTTCGCAAGCACGACTCGAGCAGGACTCAGTGTTTCTCAGTGATACGCTACTCAGTTTGAGGTATATTATATGAGATGTTGCAACTGTAATTCCTCACCATCAGCATTAACAAGTGTATGTACATCAACAAACCGATTATTTTACTTGTACTAATTTATTTACCGAGTATTTTTCTAATATATTGTGGTGAACACTTGGAAACAGTTTCAATAACAGTGCATGTATACAATGTATACATTAGCCGAGCTCTAGCATGAATGACTGATGTAACAAAAACGTTTGTAAAACAAATCTTGCTCCATGCTTTATCTTTCTTCAAAGTAGTGAGAACGACAGACATTTATAGACACAGTTTTAGGTAATTGTGGCCCACAGCTGATTAGCATAAGTATTTCAGTAAGACAGTGATAACATGAGTTAGCCAGTAAGCAGGAGACCTACACAATATACAACTAAAACTCAAAACTAAGTATATGAACACCATCTGTCAAGAGCAAGCGGTTTGGGAATCCTACATTGAACTCCGAGATTTGAGAAGAAGTCGTCAATAAAATAAAGGGAACACAGCAAAAGTTTAGGTATACTGCTGAATGCACTGAACAGTGACGTATGTACAGTGACTTTTCGGGACCAATACATGTACTTTTACACCCCTAAACTTTATTTTATGAGCCTTTAACTATTACAATATGTACTTACATCAAAAAAGTAATTTTTAGGTGGAATGTACTTATTGGGCCCTATTTTAACGATCTGATACGCAAGTATCAAGCGCAAAACGCAAGTAACTTTGTAGGCAGGTCTTGGGCGCTGTTGCTATTATACCGGCGGGATAAATGACTCTTGCGCCCGACGCAAATCTAAAATGGGTTGGTCTGAAGTAGCTTCATTATTCATAGGTGTGGTTTGGGCGTAACGTTAAATAAACCAATCAGAGCGACATCTCACATTCCCTTTAAGAACAGGCGCGCTTGTTCCATGGCGGATTGCTATTATAACGGCGGATTTGCCAGACGCACGCCAGGAGCGGTTCACAGCCGAGGAGACCGACGTTCTCGTCAGGGCCATAAAACACAGAGAAGTGACATTGGGGATGGGAGAAACCCACCCACCAAATTAACTTTGGTTAAACAGGCATATAATAATTTGGGTAAATGTGTAAGCTAGATTTATGCTTTTATAATAAACTATCTATCTATCTATTGTAATAATGTATGTGTCACGGTGTGACAAAAACAATTAGAGAAGAGATTAAAGATCCTCGTGAATAGTGTATTTGGAGACCTCCTGTGGATACCCGTCTCATTACACCGCAAATCTGTTGCTATGGCAGCGAGGCCAATTGCCCGATTGACAGCAGGTGTAGAGAATTAACGGAGAGCGTTGGGAGAGGAACACAGATTCAGATGGGGCTTTAAAAAGAGAGAGGAAACAGACTGTCGTGGTGGTTCTCCTCCCGTGAGATACTGTGTTTTGTCGGCGGGTTGTTTATATTTGAAGCTGGACTGTGCAGCAGGGCGAAGATTGAAGCCGAGGAATGGAAAGGAGAGAGTGAAGTTTTGTCAACGAAAACCCAAGGGATATCGTCAGCAGTGGGAGAGACGCAAAGTGATGAGTATTTGATCCGTTGTTTATATGCACTGACACTGAAGTGGTGTGGAGCGTTTGGAAAGCGTGTGGCACGAGTGGACTATTACACCGAGTGAATTATTGATCTGTCTCCAACCTTTGTTCTTCCTTCACTGAATGTGACGATTGCTACATCCGTTCTGGCTGTCTCTGGGAGAAGTTGAGCCCGTGTGAGAGACGAGAGTCGATCCGGTGGGAGAAAGACCGGTGGGTGAGTGCTGGCCCGAATGCACGGTGTGCGAGTGGAATGCAGTGCCTGAAGTGACGATTCACACGGTTTGTGTTATGGAGTGAAGTTTATCGTGTGGAGAAGTATTAATAGTCTGCTGTGCACTCTCCTCTATAGTCTTTCACCCGCTGTTTCTGAGCAGGGTTTGTCACATTAAGCGCCCAACTTACCATTCGAGACAGCCCCGCTCTGTTAATGCTGTTGATCCATTGATTCCTGTTACATTGTTGCAGCGGACAGCTGAACTGGAGCGTCTTGCTTGAGCATCCTTCCCGTCTGGTGGTCACCACACGTCCCTATCAACAGCCACTGCCCTGGTTCGAACGAGAGAAGGTATTGCCGTTGAATGTTTCATTACTGTTGAATGGTCGAATCCTGTTGCATTGCTACAGCGCATAGCTGAATTGGAGCATCTTGCTTAAAGCATCCTTCCTGTCTGGTGGTCTCCACACGTCCCTATCAAAAGCCGTTGTCTGGTTGGAACGAGAGAAGGTATTACAGCTGAATGTTTCATTACTGCTGAATGGTTAAATCCTGTTACCTGGTTACAGTGTACAGTCAAGTGGAGTGTCTCCCTCAAAGCGTCTTCTCCGCCTGGTGGTCCCCACCTGTCTCCACGGAAAGCCTCCGCCCTGTTCAGAAGAGAGAAGGTATTTCAATTGAACGTTCCATATGCTATCACTATTGAGCGTCGCATCTTGTTGAACCATTGAACCCTGTTGTGTCGTTGCAGGGCACAGCCAAAGTGAAGTGTTCTCTTGCCGGGTGGCCCTCCGTGCCCGTGTTGCAAATTGTTGCCGCTGTTTAGAAAGAAGGAGAATAGCTGCGGCACGTGCCTCGATCAAAGTGCCGTCCTGCTGTCCACGGTCCCCTCCTGGCCCGGCCCGCTCGCCATCTGCGTCCCTGTGACCCATCTGAGTTGAGGATCCCCGTCCTCTGGATACTTACCTCTGGGCAGCCTCCGGCACCCGTTCCATCCTTACCGCGAGTACTTACCCGGTTCCAGTCTGAATGGGGTCGGGGTAGCCAAGACTACCTTGTGAGCCCTATAAAGAGTACTTACCCAGTGACCTACCTGGATGGTGTGCGTCCTCCTTTGACTCCTCTCCGACGAGCCGCAGGGTGTTCACGAACGTCCATCTCGCTCCGGTCCAGGGGGCCCGTCAAATTGCTTCTGGCGACAAGAAGGAAGATTTTAATTAAGACTTTTCAAATTATCTGTTTTTAACTCAATAAAGAAATTGTTATTCCTTTATCCTCTGTCTGCGTTTGGTCCCTTGACACGCTCCTCGAGGCGGTACCCGGTCTCCAGGGGTGGGTGCAGTCTGGCTTGGCCCACCCCGACCTGTGACAGAACTTGGCGTAGTCGGCAGGATTACCGTCTCGAGTGGAGCGATCAAGGTCCGAAATGGCAGAGGAAGAAGAGCCTGTGGCCAGGCAGCCGGTTATGCCTTTCTTTATGGGGGCCCCGTGGGCCCAGAAGTACGGAGGTCCGGGGTCAGAATTGAGCCTGTCAGCGTGGAAGGCCCAGGTGGAATACCTGGCAGGGCTCCAAGGGTTAAATGCCCTGCAGAAGGTACAGTTTGTATTAAATTCACTAGAGGGAGAAGCAAGAAGAGAAGTACAGGCAGCACCGGAAGCAACCCGCACCACAGTCCGAGCCATCTTTGATTTCCTCACGGTACAATACGGAGACACCACCCCGGTAGCTGTCCTGAGAACTCAATTCTTCAATTGTAGGCAAGGGCCTCGACAAACTGTTCGGCCATTCGCGTTGCAACTGAGGGAACAGTTTACCAGGCTAAGGGGAAGACAGGACCATGGCCTGGGCGACGAGGAGACCCTACTGCGAGATCAGTTTCTGCTAAGATTACGGGAGGGCCCAGTACGTCAGAGTCTGCGGGTGCAGTTGAGACGAAATCCTGACCTCACGTTTGAAGAACTGCGGCGAGAAGCTCTAGCCCTTGAGCGTGATCACACCGAAGGTGTGGATCCTCCCAGCTGTCTGGTGGCGAATGCTGTTAGTGGGCCTTCGGCCCCTGCCACCTCCGATTGGAAGCATGCCCTCCGGGAAGAATTGAAAAGGGATATCCGTGAACAAATGTCTGATCTGTCCAAATCTGTTGTCGAAGAACTCCGCCGAGAACGCCTCCAGTCACTTCCTTCGCCGCGGGAGCGGGCCTACTCTGACGGGAGTCGCCCTCCAGAGCGTCGTTTCGCCCGATCCATGGGTCCCCGATTCCAGTGGGATGAACAGGGGCGTCCTATCTGTAACGGTTGTGGAGAAGCTGGACATTACATCCGCCAGTGCCCTTCCAGACGCGCTTCACAAGGGGGTTTTTAGAGTCTCCGGCCACTGTGGGTCAAGTGGTCGGGACCCCCTTTTCAGACCCTTCTTCTCCTGGACTGTCCAAAGAACGCCTGGTGGGCCGCTGTCCGGTTATTACGATCCGAGTCAACAGCAAGAAGGTGCAGTGTTTGTTGTACACGGGGTCGCAAGTCACTCTGTTTGCGGAGAGCCTAGCTCAGGAACTATTCGGCACCCAGGGTCGGCCGACGACTGAGGCCCCCTGGTTAACTCTGCGAGGGGCCAATGGGCTCGATATCCCGTATGTGGGTTATGTAGTGACAGACCTGGAGATCCACGGAATGGTTGTACCCCAGAAAGGAGTGGTGGTGGTTCGTGACGTGTGTCTGGGGTCTCATCGCGCCCTACTGGGCATGAATGTCATCTCCGACTGCTGGGAAGAACTGTTCCAGCGTGGGCCGGCCCGAGCGACTGTGACACCTGAGGGCAGAGAATGGGAGCGTATTCGGGCAGACTGTCGCCGAGTTTGCCTGGCCGAGCAGCAGGAGGACCGAGAGAGCACTGGGAGAGTGGCTTGCCGTTATGCTTTGTCCGTCCCGGCTCGAAGCGAGGCGATGGTCTGGGTCAGGGTGCCCCCTAGACTTTACCACCCGGAGGAGTGGGTGCTGGTGGAACCACACAACGAAGGTCCTAAGGTGGAGGTGGCCAGAGGACTGGCATCCGCCCAAAGAGGCCGAATTTCGGGTGAGAGTTCGGAACACGAATCCTTTTCCAATCCAACTGTATCGTCATCAGTGTCTAGCCCGAGTCATCTCGGTGAAACCGCAGCAAGTGCAAGAGCCAGGAGAAGTCAAGTTCAGCCAAGTAGGCCCAACCGTAGTGGAGGTTGCTTTGGCGCAGACTGGGATTCACAGCAGAGAGGCTGGAGAAAGACTGCCGGCCCACCTTGGAGGTGAGTCCCTACGGGGAGAAGGGCTGGAGGAGGACCAGACAAGGCGGCTTAAGGCTTTCCTATCAAAATGGCCACAGTTGTTCTCCACCCACGATGAGGACTATGGGTGTACTAACATCGTTAAGCATCAAATTCCCACTGGAGGGGCCACACCCAGTAGAGAGCGTTACCGACCGGTGCCCCCGACATTGTACTCTGAGGTTCGTGCTCTGTTGCGAGGGATGCTGGATAGAGGGATCATCCGCTAGAGCGGGACCGGGAGAAGACGGCCTTCACGACCCCCTTTGGGTTATACGAGTGGGACCGGATGCCCTTCGGCCTCTGCAACGCCCCTGCCACGTTCCAGCGACTAATGCAGCGCTGTTTAGGGAGCCAGCTGATGGATACCACCCTGGTGTACCTGGATGACGTGATTATCTATTCCCCCGATTTTGAGTCTCACCTTCAGCACCTGGAGCAGGTGTTCCGCTCTCTGGAGAAGTACGGGCTGAAGCTCCAACCGGATAAATGCCAGCTTTTCCGGAAGGAGGTAAAGTTCCTGGGCCATATTGTGAGTGCGGCAGGGATCGCTGTGGACCCAGAGAAAGTGTCGGCCGTACAGGGGTGGGCGGCCCCAAAGACTGTGCGCCAGGTTCGATCCTTCCTTGGTTTCGTGGGGTACTATAGGAGATTCATTAAGGATTTCTCCAAGATCGCCAAACCCATGAACCAGTTGCTGGGTGGAACGGGACATGTCCGGGGCCGAGGGTCCCCAGTGGTGGAGTGGGACCAGGCATGCGAGATTGCTTTTCAGAAGCTCAAGCAAGAGTTGTTACAAGCACCCATTCTGGCATATGCCGATTTCACACAACCCTTCATTCTTTACACGGACGCTAGCCATCTGGGCTTGGGGGCTGTCTTGGCCCAGAAACAACAGGAGGAAGAGAGAGTCATCGCTTATGCTAGTCGGAGTTTGCACCCCGCGGAGAGAAACGATGCCAACTATAGTTCCTTTAAGCTCGAGTTACTGACCATGAAGTGGGCGCTCAGTGAGAAGTTCAAGGACTACCTATGGGGAGCAAAGGTAACCGTGGTGACCGATAACAATCCGCCGGTACACCTGCAAACCGCCAAGCTGGGGGCGGTAGAACAGAGGTGGGTGGCTCAATTGGCCAACTTTGATTATCAGCTTCAGTATCGGCCAGGAAGGGAACATACCAACGCAGACGTGCTGTCTAGGTGGCCTGAAGGAGGGTCGGAAGATCCGAGACCCACGCTGGAGGCCGACCGGGACGAGGGAATGATGGTGGGCATTGTGGAGGCACCGGGGCAACCACCGGAGGAGCCGCCTACAAGTTGGGGATGGGACCCACAGCGTTGGAGGATGTGGCAGGGCCAAGACGAGGACTTGTTAATGGTCCGGGCCTGGTTAGAGCAGGGCAATTGGCCGGAGGGTGCGGAACGCCGGGCTCAAAATCGAATTGTGAGAGGCCTGCTGGGTCAGAAGGAGAGGCTCCATCTGAAGGAGGGGGTGATTTGTCGGTCCCTCCAGGACTCACACTCGGGTGACCCGGTCTGTCAGGTAGTGGTTCCCGAGGGGAGGTGTCAGGCCCTGCTGGAGGCTTATCACACCAAGCTTGGTCATCAGGGGCAGGAGAGGACGACGGCACTTTTGCGACGCCACTTCTACTGGCCTGGGATGGAGGGAACTACGAGGGCCTACCTGCGGGGCTGTCCGCGCTGCACCCTGTTTAAAGCCAGGAAAGAGCCTCGAGCTCCAATGGTCCCCATTCGAGCCAAAGCACCGATGCATATCATCGCTATGGACTATCTGACGTTGGGTAGGCCGGTCGACCGTATCCAAAACATCTTAGTGATCACAGACCTATTCACTAAATATGCCTGGGCCATCCCAACTCTGGATCAGACCGCCATCACTACCGCTAATGCCCTGTGGAGGTATGTCATCCAGCCCTTCGGGTGCCCTGAAGTGTTCCATTCGGATCAAGGACCCAATTTCGAATCCAGGGTAGTACATGAGTTGTGTCAATTGTATGGATGTAGGAAGACCCATACGACGCCTTATCATCCTCAAGGGAACGGAGGTTGTGAGAGGTTTAACCAGACGCTGATTGGTCTTTTGGGGACCTTGGAAGGTGACCAACAGGGACATTGGGTGGATAACCTCCCGGCGATGGTACAGGCATATAATAATAGCATTCATAGTACGACCGGCTACGCACCAACTTACCTGATGTTCGGAAGGTATGTGAGGCTACCAGTGGACCTACTGCTGGGGACTGCGGCGGCTGAGGAAGGAGGCAGCGTAACGGGGTGGGTGACCAGACACCATCAACGCCTCCAACTGGCCTATGAACAGGTCTCGGACCGAATCAACCAAGCCGCAGCCAAGAACAAGAGGTTGTATGACCGTACGGCTCGTACCAGCTGTAGAGAGACCGCCTACTGAACCAGTGTGGATGCCTCCCGTGGTGGGATGGGCGGTGGTCCCTCGGGGAGTGGGGATAGGGCCAAGGCCCGAGGAACCTAATTCCCCGCCAAGACGGTCCCAAAGGGAGAACCGGGGACAACCCCCATCCAGGTATGGAGATTGGGTGTCCGGATCCCGTTCTAGGGACTAGAACGGTTTGGCAGGGGGGTATGTCACGGTGTGACAAAAACAATTAGAGAAGAGATTAAAGATCCTCGTGAATAGTGTATTTGGAGACCTCCTGTGGATACCCGTCTCATTACACCGCAAATCTGTTGCTATGGCAGCGAGGCCAATTGCCCGATTGACAGCAGGTGTAGAGAATTAACGGAGAGCGTTGGGAGAGGAACACAGATTCAGATGGGGCTTTAAAAAGAGAGAGGAAACAGACTGTCGTGGTGGTTCTCCTCCCGTGAGATACTGTGTTTTGTCGGCGGGTTGTTTATATTTGAAGCTGGACTGTGCAGCAGGGCGAAGATTGAAGCCGAGGAATGGAAAGGAGAGAGTTAAGTTTTGTCAACGAAAACCCAAGGGATATCGTCAGCAGTGGGAGAGACGCAAAGTGATGAGTATTTGATCCGTTGTTTATATGCACTGACACTGAAGTGGTGTGGAGCGTTTGGAAAGCGTGTGGCACGAGTGGACTATTACACCGAGTGAATTATTGATCTGTCTCCAACCTTTGTTCTTCCTTCACTGAATGTGACGATTGCTACATCCGTTCTGGCTGTCTCTGGGAGAAGTTGAGCCCGTGTGAGAGACGAGAGTCGATCCGGTGGGAGAAAGACCGGTGGGTGAGTGCTGGCCCGAATGCACGGTGTGCGAGTGGAATGCAGTGCCTGAAGTGACGATTCACACGGTTTGTGTTATGGAGTGAAGTTTATCGTGTGGAGAAGTATTAATAGTCTGCTGTGCACTCTCCTCTATAGTCTTTCACCCGCTGTTTCTGAGCAGGGTTTGTCACATTAAGCGCCCAACTTACCATTCGAGACAGCCCCGCTCTGTTAATGCTGTTGATCCATTGATTCCTGTTACATTGTTGCAGCGGACAGCTGAACTGGAGCGTCTTGCTTGAGCATCCTTCCCGTCTGGTGGTCACCACACGTCCCTATCAACAGCCACTGCCCTGGTTCGAACGAGAGAAGGTATTGCCGTTGAATGTTTCATTACTGTTGAATGGTCGAAACCTGTTGCATTGCTACAGCGCATAGCTGAATTGGAGCATCTTGCTTAAAGCATCCTTCCTGTCCGGTGGTCTCCACACGTCCCTATCAAAAGCCGCTGTCTGGTTGGAACGAGAGAAGGTATTACAGCTGAATGTTTCATTACTGCTGAATAGTTAAATCCTGTTACCTGGTTACAGTGTACAGTCAAGTGGAGTGTCTCCCTCAAAGCGTCTTCTCCGCCTGGTGGTCCCCACCTGTCTCCACGGAAAGCCTCCGCCCTGTTCAGAAGAGAGAAGGTATTTCAATTGAACGTTCCATATGCTGTTGGGAAGTTAAATCCTGTTACCTAGTTACAGTGTGCAGTCAAGTGGAGTGTCTCCCTCAAAGCATCTTCTCCGCCTGGTGGTCCCCACCTGTCCCCACTGAAAGTCTCCGCCCTGTTCAGAAGGAGAGAAGGTATCACTATTGAGCGTCGCATCTTGTTGAACCATTGAACCCTGTTGTGTCGTTGCAGGGCACAGCCAAAGTGAAGTGTTCTCTTGCCGGGTGGCCCTCCGTGCCCGTGTTGCAAATTGTTGCCGCTGTTTAGGAAGAAGGAGAATAGCTGCGGCACGTGCCTCGATCAAAGTGCCGTCCTGCTGTCCACGGTCCCCTCCTGGCCCGGCCCGCTCGCCACCTGCGTCCCTGTGACCCGTCTGAGTTGAGGATCCCCGTCCTCTGGATCCTTACCTCTGGGCAGCCTCCGGCACCCGTTCCATCCTTACCGCGAGTACTTACCCGGTTCCAGTCTGAATGGGGTCGGGGTAGCCAAGACTTCCTTGTGAGCCCTGTAAAGAGTACTTACCCAGTGACCTACCTGGATGGTGTGCGTCCTCCTTTGACTCCTCTCCGACGAGCCGCAGGGTGTTCACGAACGTCCATCTCGGTCCAGGGGGCCCGTCGAATTGCTTCTGGCGACAAGAAGGAAGATTTTAATTAGGACTTTTCAAATTATCTGTTTTTAACTCAATAAAGAAATTGTTATTCCTTTATCCTCTGTCTGCGTTTGGTCCCTTGACACGCTCCTCGAGGCGGTACCCGGTCTCCAGGGGTGGGTGCAGTCTGGCTTGGCCCACCCCGACCTGTGACATATGATTTGCAAAAAATGAGAACTGCTGCTTCTGTGTAGATGAGAGAATCAAAGTGTATGCGCGTTGTGCACACGCTACATTGATTATGGCCAAGCATGCGCCCTTAAAATAGCATTTGAATAACATGCGCAATGCGCCTGTGGCGAGGGGGGCGTGGTTCTGCGGAGTCTGTAGCGGGAGAGAGAGGAAGGAAGCGAGCGGTGAGTAAGTAGGTCAAGTGCAGATGATGAACACCTGTGTCTGATTTCAGTAATTGGCGTGGAGAGACCGGATATAAACCCGACCGGGAGAGAGTGAGAGAGAGAGAGAGGGACTGGGACCTCGTGTGCTACTGCCGACCGAGAGAAAAGCTGACGATTTATATTCTGAATTATTGGCTGTGTTTATGCTGTGTTGTTGCATGGTGAACGCGCTACGTGCGCACCTTTTTGTTTATGTTTTCAACTTGAGTGAATAAACGAGAGTCCCAGTCAACGCGACCCCTTGTCTTCTTCCTTCCCTAACTATAAAGAACTGAACCTCATCTCAGCGCCACTGACTTTAGACTAGGTTTCTCCTGGTTAGTGGCGGAATTTGCACGTCGTAGTGACCGGACGATAGGGAACCTCTAGATAGCGCTGGGAGATCCAGAGAGAGCGCATTTGAATTTGCTGCAGTATTACGAATGTATAATTAACAGCGGGAATGACGGCTACATTCGTATAGACCCTTTTTCAGTTAGTAAACATGGTGAGGTTTTTTAATGGGCGGAGCTTAGGTGGAGGCAAAAAGATTCCCCTGGCCTCTTTACTAACGCTAGTTAGCAA
The DNA here is from genome assembly GCF_949319135.1 of Squalius cephalus. Classification (NCBI taxonomy): domain Eukaryota; kingdom Metazoa; phylum Chordata; class Actinopteri; order Cypriniformes; family Leuciscidae; genus Squalius; species Squalius cephalus. The sequence goes on along the minus strand of NC_137142.1, from coordinate 2,196,278 downwards.
GTTTTGTTAGCTTGATTTTTAACAATGACTGGAGAAAAATCAGATTTTATCTTGATGTGTAAGGTCACTCACTGTCCAGGGCCTCAAAACTCAAAAGTTTTTTGAACACCATCTTTCAGGAGCAAGCGGTTTGTGAATCCTGCATTGAACTCCGAGATTTGAGAAGAAGTCGTCAGTAAAAAAAAAAGGGAACACAGCACAAGTTTAGGATTATACTGCTGTGATATTGTGGTAAAGATGAATTTTAACCACTGATTCTTCGTCAGTGAAAAAAAAACTGGTTTTACCTTCACATTGTAAAGCAAAGCTTCTTGTCATGATGCTTTCCAGCATCCAGCTGCTGGTTTGAGGTTTAAGTTTTCCCTGGTGTCTCTGCGCACGCAATAAGTGGGCAGGCAATATGCTAATGTTTCGTCTTGACGTCACAACGAAACGGCTTATTACTCGTTTGAAAAACAATTCTTTCATTGACTCAGAGTCGACTCTTACTTTTGAAAGACAATAACTTTATATACGGTGCACTTTCAGATTTAAAACTTTGCAGGATGTTTTCATTCACTTAGAGCTATGTTACACACTACATGAAAGGTAATTTTCAAAAATCCATAATAGGGGCCCTTTAAGACGCTGTGGAGACATTTACACGTCACATCGATGTAACGTGTCTTTACGGGATCTTTGTTGTGAACTTTTCCCAAAATATCTGTGTGAAAGGGGCTTTCGTGGGACTTTAAGTTTGTGCAATTTGTCCCCATGCAGCACCACCCATGAATTACGCAACACTGGTCTGGGACATTCTCTTTCAATACTGACTGCCTCTTTTGTGGCACACCAGCTAAAGTTGGGAAAAGGAGAAAGAGGCCATGGGAATCTGAGGTTTACCAAATCAGGACGATTGATATCAAGGAGACACTTTTGTGAACATATGACGAACGAGGTGATGAATGGTCAGAAACTGTGAAAGTACGAATTCTGTATGCACATTTACATTTACATTTACATTTAGTCATTTAGCAGACGCTTTTGTCCAAAGTGACTTACAAATTAGGACTAAATTAAGCGAGTCATAGTGAAGAGGCAAAAAACAACGCAAGAAGTGCTCAAAATACGAAGTTCAGGCATTGTTCAGAGTAGCATAAGCCCAATAAGCGAGGATATAAAGGAAAAGGAAAGTTTTTTTAAATTTTTTTTTTATTTTTATTATGAGGTTAAGTGCTCACGGAAGAGGAGGGTTTTCAGTTGTCTTTTGAATGTTGCCAGGGATTCTGCATTCTAGATGAGGGTGGGGAGAGCGTTCCACCAGCATGGAACTGTGAATGAGAATGTTCTGGAAAGTGATTTTGAGGCTCTTTTGTGGACAAGACGTCGCTCGTTGACCGATCGTAGGCTTCTGGTAGGGATGTAGACTTGTAGGAGAGAGTGAAAGTAGGAGGGAGCTGAGCCTGTGATAGATCTGTAAGCAAGCGTCAATGCCTTGAACTTGATGCGAGCAGCGAGTGGTAGCCAATGCAAAGTGATGAACAGAGGAGTGACATGGGCCCTTTTGGGCTCGTTGAAGACAAGACGAGCTGCAGCATTCTGGATCATCTGTAGAGGTTTAGTTGCACATGATGGAAGTCCAGCCAGAAGAGCATTGCAGTAGTCAAGCCTATGTGACCCCCAAGGGGCCTTTTTAAATCAATCACAAGTGGATAACCAACAATCCAAATTTTAGATGTTTACAAGCAGGCTATCCCAATGAAGAGAAATGAAAGGAGAGAGAGGGACTGGAGTATTATAAAAATATAAACAGTTTATTTTATTCTTCTCAAGTTGGACATAAAACATGAACATGAAAAACAGACCCTAGGCCTCTGGGCAACAAATTCAGGAACGGGGACAACAAAGTGCAAAATCAAGGTGTTTGAATAAATAGCACTCAATAAAAATTCAGCAAAACTCAAACACAGAATAAATAGAGCACATCACAAATCACATGCACAAAAAAAAAAAAAAAAAAAAATAGTTTACACTCAGCAAACAAGTGGACACACAATACAATTGTCCCCCCCCCCCTGGGTGGAACCTGGGTCAGTTGGGAGGGGCCGCAGTTCTTTCCGGTTGATATTCTTCTCTGGACCTAACTGATCCCTTGGCCTAATTTTATAAAGTGTACCAACCTCGTCAAGGCACCTCACAATCTCATACACCACATTTTCCCAATGATCACTAATCTTGTGCCGTCCATGCGGGTGACTACGACGATACACTAGTGTACCAGGGGGCAAAAGTGGCAAAGGAACCAAATGATTCTTTGCTCGTTGAGCGGCTGCCTCCAAATGAGCTCGGGCCTGGCTATAGATTGCATAGAGATGCTCCTGGTGTTCTTGAACCCACTCGGCAGTAGTAGTAGAGTCTGATGGAGTGTCAATTGTGCCCAACAAAGAATCGAGTGGAAGAGTGGGCTTACGCCCAAACATCAGTTCATATGGAGAAAACCCCGTAGACTGATGGGCTGTGGTGTTATAAGCAAATAAAACCTGTGGCAGATGGTAGGGCCACCGTCTCTTCTTGACCGTCTCTTCTCCGTCTCTAGGTAGTGTACGAAGCAGGTCATGCAATGTGCAATTAAATCGCTCGCATTGTCCGTTGCCCTCTGAATCCCATACACTCTGCACAATTGTTGGAACAGCTCACCTTCAAAATTGCGCCCTTGATCGGTATGAATACGTAATGGGACACCATAAATGTAAAACCACTGCTCTGTCAAGACTCGAGCTACCGTTGACGACTTCTGGTCTGCCGTAGGATATGCCTGCGCAAATTTAGAGAACACATCAGTGACAACCAAAAGATTCTCTTTCCCATCACTAGATTTTTCCAATATGGAAAAGTCAATGGCTACAATTTCTAGAGTCCTTGATGCCAACAGACTACCCATAAAGGTCCTCAGTTTTGGCTGAGTTGCCTTGGCCACCACACACCGCCGACATTCACGGCACCACCGGTCGACATCCTTCCGCATAAAGGGCCAATAACATCGCTGGCGGACAAGACTAGTTGTTCGTTCTACCCCCTGATGGCCATGATCATCATGCAAGGCTGTGAGCACTTCTGTCTGAAGAGCCTGAGGCAGCAGTAGCTGCAAGACCTCTTTAGTGCTGCCAGGGACATGTGTCTTCCTGTATAGGACACCCTCATAGACTACCAAGTCTGCCCATTGACGGACAAGCTCCACAACAGCAGACTCATTGGACCTCTCTGGGGCTGTAGGAGGACTGCCCCTCTTCCAATATACAAGGAAGGCCTTCAAAACAGGGTCCTCAGCCTGCAAGAGTAGGAGATTTGCCCTGGTTCTTGTAGGGCATGCATCTATGGCCTGTATTTCAACAGAAGGGGACATGACCACACTCTTAATTTCGACTGGCACTGAGATCCCCAAGGCCATCTCATCCATAGAGACTGGGACTGATGGTGCCGGCAAGCGAGATAGTGCATCTTGTTGCATGCGCCAGGACGGTACTCTATGGTGAAGTCAAAAAGAGCTAGTTGCGCAGCCCAACGTTGCTCTACGGCTCCTAACTTAGCTGTCCGTAAGTAACAGAGCGGGTTGTTATCGGTCAGAACAGTAAATTTGGTACCCAGCAGATAATCCCGAAACTTGTCTGTTACTGCCCACTTAAGTACCAACAGTTCAAGTTTCATGGCTGAGTAGTTATCCATGTTTCGTTCAGTTGGTCGCAAGCCCCTGCTTGCATAAGCGACTGGACGCCGAGGCCCTCCATCCTGCTCTTGAGATAAAACCGCGCCGAGCCCCAGCCCACTAGCGTCTACCTCGAGGACAAATGGTTTGCTAAAGTCGGCGTAACCCAAAACTGGTGCGCTTATCAGTTTGTCCCTCAAAGTATTGAATGCTTGATCACAGCCCCAGTCCCAATGGTCCCGCAAAGTGGCATTACGCCCCGTCCTATTCCTTTTAGGGTGTGGCTGGAGCTTTGCCACCAATTTATGTAGAGGAGCCGCATACCTCGCAAACCCCTGCACAAAACGCCGATAATACGACGCGAACCCAAGGAATGATCGCAGCTCTGCAACTGTAGATGGAGTGCTCCAATCCCTAACTGCACTGATCTTGTCAGGGTCCGTAGAGACCCCAGAGGCCGAGACAACGTGGCCCAAGAACTTTACTTCAGGCTGAAAAAAATGACACTTCTTTAGTTTGAGCTTAAGACCGTGCTCGCGTAGACGACTGAATACCAACTCCAAACGTTCCAGATGTTGTTTGAACGTAGATGAAAAAACGACCACATCATCTAAGTACAGGAGAAGGGAATGGAAACGCTGGTCCCCAAATATTCTTTCCATCAGCCGCTGAAAAGTCCCGGGTGCGTTGCACAACCCATATGGTATCCTCTGGAACTCAAACAGGCCAAATGGCGTGCAAAAAGCGGTTTTAGCGCGATCCTTCTCAGCAACTGACACCTGGTTATAACCACTCGCAAGGTCGAGAGTGGAGAAGAGAGACGCACCTGTGAGGGCATCCAAAGACTCCTCAATTCTTGGCAATGGAAAGGCATCTTTCCTAGTCTTTGCGTTTAGTTGTCTATAGTCGACACAAAGACGAATAGATCCATCTCTCTTCTCCACAACCACGATGGGTGAGGAATAAGGACTACAGCTCGGTTTTACCACTCCCTGATCTAACAACTCCTGGATATGTGCCTTCACTACATCATACTGGGATGGTGGAAGTCGTCTATAGCGCTGCCGCACCAGAATGTCGTCAATCACAGGAATCTCATGCTCGATCAAGTTGGTACAGCCTAAGAGTGCCTCACTACAGCTAAAAGTATCACTATACTTCTGAAGTAAAGACTTTGCTTCCCATTGCTTGGACTCAGTTAGATTAGGCCAGGAAAGGTCCGCAAACCCCAACGAGGGAGTTATAGCAGCCTCCATTGACCGAATGAACGCGACAGGGCCTTGGGTACCATTTTCTTCCTGAAAGCAGATGGATTTGCTAGCGGAACGTGCAGTGATCAAGTGCATTTCCCCCAACAGGGTACGTGGTTTTATCCACCGATCTACCTGGCCCACATTAACAACTGGCACTTGTACTATACCATTTCTAATGGGGAGCAATGAGATTGGAATAATTAAGTCTGGTGGCAACTGCCACCCTGCCCCTGCTGGTTCTAACAGTACAGAAGAAATCAATGGGCCAAGCCCCTGCCTACAGGTGGCTGACACAAACTTTAAAGAGCCAGCTGGAACACAGGTGGAGGACCCAGGGGCAGTCAAAACCCTGCCTAGAAAACCAGATGTAGAAAAGTCCTCGAGGCGTTGGCACGCTAATAAGGCATGTTCCCAAACAGCTGGGACTGTTAACCCGGAAGAAGTAAACAAACTTGCACCGTCTTGGCAAAGAAACTCTTGCAGGCAGCAACGGAGGACATTCATCCCAATCAATCCTGGGACAGAGTCCTTGTTTGTCTTAAGTCTGGACCCGGGTGGATCTTGAACCACCAAGATGCCTATAGAAGGAAGAACTTTTCCTAAGACTTCTACATCCAATTCTAAGTAACCTCGATATGGGATATCTAGGCCGTTGGCCGCTTTTAACTGTAACCAACCACAGGAACGTAGCTGGTCACACCCCAGAACGCGGAAATGGTTATTAAAGAAGGACTCCGTGATTGTAGATACCATAGAACCGGTATCTATTAGACAAGTAACAGTTACACCGCCCGTCTGGACATCTGCCACTGGACACTCGCCCACCAATGCAGAAGGACAGGACAAAAGAGATGTAAACGAGTCTGAGCCCATCAAACCCCCTTCTAGTGCTTGGCTCCATGCACTAGAGGGTGCTAGTTTCCCTGTTGCCTGCTAGAAGAGTCATCCCTCCCATTCCCAGCGGGTGGCCTGGACCCAACCCCCACACGCTCTGTCTGCTGTGAGCCAACCGGGCAATCCCTAGCCATGTGGCCTACTTGCTCACAACGCAGACAAATAGGCCTGCCATCCACATCAAAACGAAACCGCCTCTGGTGATTAATCTGCCTATTTGGTAGATTGGATAGCCCTGAGCCAGGGGACAAATGTTTAAGAATAGTATCTAATTGGGCCTGCTGCCTACGTAAACAGTCTCGGATCTAACTGAAGCTGGATGGAGTACAATTTTTTAGCTTTGCCTCCCCATCCAGAAGGTCATACACGAAATGCGGCTGCTCCCCTATAGACATATGCCTAACCTGCAAACATCGACGGACCTCCTCAATCCATTCCTCTACCGGAGGAGACTCTGAACCACCAGAGAACCTGGGATATTTACGTTCTCTAGGAACATACACATACCTTAATCCAGAAGACCCTGGCTCCTGAGAATTTGGCTCTTGGCAATTTGACTCTTGCTGACTCTGCTCTCCCTGTTCTACAACCCCAGCAGATGCTACATTTCCCTGACGTAGCCTTTCATTGTCAGCCTGCAACCGTTTAATCTGCTCCATTAGCTGCCCGACCTGTTCCTCCAGCTCCTGACATTTTCAAACCGAACAAAGCCAAAAAGGAAAAAGAAAAAAAAAAGTTATGTTTCTTTCTTTCTTTATTTATTTATTTATTTTTTGATATAAATACAAACCACTTGCAGAACCGCTGTCCAGGCCCAGTCCTCAACCACTGCTTTTCCTGTACTCTACCTGCACTCAATACACACACATACACACAAAACAACAAAAACAATAACAAATTACACCAGTCCCAATCAATCCTGCCGACTACGCCAAATGTGACCCCCAAGGGGCCTTTTTAAATCAATCACAAGTGGATAACCAACAATCCAAATTTTAGATGTTTACAAGCAGTCTATCCCAATGAAGGGAAATGAAAGGAGAGAGAGGGACTGGAGTATTATAAAAATATAAACAGTTTATTTTATTCTTCTCAAGTTGGACATAAAACATGAACATGAAAAACAGACCCTAGGCCTCTGGGCAACAAATTCAGGAACGGGGACAACAAAGTGCAAAATCAAGGTGTTTGAATAAATAGCACTCAATAAAAATTCAGCAAAACTCAAACACAGAATAAATAGAGCACATCACAAATCACATGCACAAAAAAAAAAAAAAAAAAAATAGTTTACACTCAGCAAACAAGTGGACACACAATACAATTGTTACCCCCCCCCCCCCCAAAAAAATACAAACATTAGATACACAAACATGAAACATACAACAACGCACACAAGGGAGAGACTGATGGACAACCCAGTGGGCCTCCCTCCCACACACATACACACACACACTCACACGCTCACACGCTCACACACAACTAGATACTAAAAACAAAGCACAGGAAAAACAGTGGCCAAGATGGCATGTGACGGTCCTCCTGTATGAATGCTGAATGCAGACCGCAGCGTCGAGCCAAGAGCTTGTTTAGTTGTAATATTGTAGCAATCGCTTTATTCCGTCTGGTTTTTACTCGTACATTCCCATGCCAAAATTCTCAGCACAACAAACAGCACTCAGCAAACTTTGTAGTGATCACACTCAAAACCCATAAATTTTCGTTGAAACGCGCAGACACAATTCATAGCCAGTGAGGGCTCGTGAAGACAGGAAGCTGGATGTAACCACGGCACTGAATAACCGCACAAACGCCAGATCACGATCAACTCGTACAACCAACCAAGAGTCCAAGGAACCAAGAGTCTGTAGCAAAACACTAATGAGAGAGAGACCGCCAGCTTACTGGATTTAAAGGTGCAGAGCCAAATGACCACCACCTGATTCAATCAAGGTTAGGAAAGGCCTGATCTTCCTGATGTTGTGCAGTGCAAACCTGCATGATCGAGCTGTCTTTGAAATATGATCTGTGAAGGTCAGCTGGTCATCCAATATCACTCCAAGATTTCTGACCGACCTTGATGGGGTGATTGATGATGAATCTAGCTGGATAGTGAAGTCTACATGATCTACATGCAGCAGATGCGGTACATCACCAGACCTGCAGTGTGAATTTTCGTACAAAGAAGCAAATACCAGCAGCATATAAATCAGACACTGAACAAGAGTCAAAGACAATGAAGACTGGCCGTCCTCATACCCGATGAGAGAACAGCAGCCTTCTTGGTGGTGGCAAAGTATATTGAAGAAAACAATGATGAGCAGATCACCAAAAAGGATCTAATTGACCTTATGCAGCAGAAGCTTGCACAAAGTGAAAGTGAAGCATATAGTTATAGTTATATGAAGAAAAGGCTGGAAGAACACTTCGGGGAGAAGATCATATACACTCAGATGGATGGAAAACCAAACGTGATTACCATGAGGACAACAGCTAAGATCACTTTTTTTTAACTGCAAGACTACTATGACACACAGAAGAAGGAAACAAACACAAATGAAGAGAAGATCAAGCTTGTAAAGGCAGCAGAAAAGCTCATTAAACAAGATATCAAAGACATCAAGCTATCTAATGAATCTTACCCAAATGTTGATGACATAGAATCTCCGGAGGCTGCCGTCAGAATTCTTCCAGATACTCTTCGCTTGCTGCTGTAAGCATTATTTGTTGGGACCAAAACTCAAGCCAAAGTAGCGACAGCTGGACAATCACTGATGCAGGCAACCAGACCTAGAGCAATGTTAGCACCACTTCAGTTTGGATTGGGCGTACAACTATATCACCACTTTGCCTCACGGTTCCTCATTGACACTCTTCATCATCTTGGGTTTTGCTGCTCATTTGAGGAGGTGCACCAATTTGATCGAAATAAAGCCAGATTGTATGGAGCTAACATTCCTGACCTATTAACGCAGTTTGTCCAATATGCTGCCGATAATGTCGACCATAAAATCCGCACACTTGATGGGCTTGGTACATTCCATGGTATAGGGATGATTGCCACCATTACCCATGGAATTACATCGAGGAAGACAATCCCCAGGTTGAAGGCTACTTCCTTGGATGTGGCACCTGTTGGAAGGGTAGATGTACGATACTTCAGAGAGGAAAGGCACAACTTTACAGCAATAACCTACCAGAAACTTCAGAGCCTTCAGTTCCAGAATAGCTGTGAAAACCTTGATGTCCTGTGGAAGCCATCCATCCTCTTCGGGTCTCCCAGACCAGCATGGTCAGGAATGATGCAGTTTGTCTATAAAGGTGACCACTCTGGCAAGTCGAGCGTTATGTTCCTGCCCATGATTGATCTGAATCCAAGTGATAGCACATGCATATTCTCGACCCTGACATATGATAGTCAACATGTGCAACGTCACAATGTCACCCCAGTAATCACCTTTGATCAGCCTCTTTTGTGGAAGGCCTTCATGAACGTCAACTCTCAGCCGATGGAAAGTGATCTGAGAGATGAGCTTCCTCGGTTGTTTCGAACACCAGATGGCGTCATCTGGACTCCAAGAAGTACTGGAGTTGATCTATGCCCCAAACGCAGTAATCCACATGATGTCTGGTAAAGCTGTTGCACGAGCGGTTCGTGCACACTCAATTGTCGATGCGTCCCTCAATGCAATGATTCTGGCAGATGTTTTCAATCCTAATCTACCACAGCAATCTGTAATAACAGACAAGAGTAAGGAAGGACAGTCAGAGTCAGCCAAAGCAGTTACAGATGGAGACCAATCCTCAGGTAACAAAGGTGAGCAAAGATGCAGATGTGTATGAAGCTTTGGAGATATATGATAATTTGATGGATGGAACAATATCAGCTGAAGAGGCCAGTCAGTCTGATGTTCTCATGAGAATCAAAGGCCGCCTTCAGAAGCACATCGAGTCCACCAAGAAGACCTCAAGAACCTCAGCTCTATGGGTACAGTACATGGATATGCAAGACATCCTATGAAAGTACGTAAGTGCAGAGCGCACCGGAAACTGGCCATTACTTCTGCAGGCTATCCACGACATGCTACCCTATCTGGCAGCATCAGGACACAATCTGTACACCAAATCTGCTAGGGTGTATCTTCAGCAGATGCAAAACCTCCACACCACACACCCAGGAGTCCAACAACGTTTCGAGGAAGGGTTCCACGTGATCCGTCGGCGCGACCGCCTTTGGGCAGGTGTCTCACCTGACCTGATCATTGAGCAGGTTCTCATGAGGAGTTTAAAAACCAGTGGTGGGCTTACACGAGGGCGAGGGATGACGGAACAACAACGTCTGTTTTGGCTGCTATCCATGCCCGCTTGTGGAGAAGTAAACCAGGCAATGGAAGGACTCACAGGGGTCAACTACAACACGGGAGAGCAGAATAAAGACATGACCAAAGCAAGGCAAGCCCATGACTGGAAGGATACACTAATAGTTCTCAGTTATCTACAGGAGCGTAATCCATTCAGCAGTAACCGAGGAACATTGCCACCGGGGAGCATGCTCTTTTCAACGTCAACGTTGATACTGCATGGTCTGTTGGCACTGCAATCCTGAAGTTAATGGATGGATGAACACCTGGTGACTATACTTTCAAGAGGAAGGATCAAGCTGTTACTCTTGGCATGAGGTCTTCTGTGAGGATTGATGGAAATGAAATTCAAGTTGATCCACAGCTTCTCTTCCAGAGACTGGGGATAGTGGCACAGAAATGTGATCTACTCGAGTCAGCCCTCAAGTACAAGCTATGTAGCTATCCTCCATCTCTATTTGATTCCTCCCTTCTACTTCACGAAGCAAAGAAGCCTGCCCTTGCTGATGCCATCTGGAAACTTGTTGGGCCAGATGTTCCAGCAGAAAATGTGGTCGATGGCAGCCAGTATATCTTGGATGGTGGAGCACTTCTTCAACGAAACCCATGGTCCCAGGTATCTACTTACAAAGACATATGCCACATATACACAGAGTATGTAGGGAAGAAGTATGGGAAGGCTGTAGTGGTGTTTGATGGCTATCAAAGTAACAACACGAAGTAACAACACGAAGGATATGACACACCGGAGATGGTCAAAAGGGAGGATTGGTGCTACAGTGACATTTACATCCGACATGATGCTCACAATGAAGAAGGAAGAGTTCTTGGCAAACAGGCAGAACAAACAGCAATTCCTTTCCATGCTAAGTGGAGAGCTACAGAAGACAAACTGTGAGACCTACCATGCCTCAGGAGATGCTGATCTGTTGATTGTGCAGAAAGCTGTGCAGTGTGCTACCAACAAGAAAACTGTGCTAATAGGGGATGACACAGATCTCTTAGTCCTTCTATGCTACCATGCGAGCATGGATTCCCATGGTCTGTTCCTCTGTAGTGAGTCAAGGAAGAACACAAAGAAGCCTCACATTTGGAACATCAAGGCTACAAAAGAACGGCTCAGCCCAGACATATGTAAGCATATCTTGTTCTTGCACGCAGTTCTGGGATGTGACACTACATCTCGCCTTCATGGGATCAGGAAGGGAGCATCGCTCAAGAAATTCAATGAAAGTGACATGTTTCGAGAGCAAGCCAAGGTGTTCTATGAACATTCAGCTTCTACAGATGATGTAGCAGAAGCAGGAGAGAAAGCTTTGGTGATTCTCTACAATGGAAGATCTACAGACACCCCTTGACTCCCTCCGATATCATTGGTTCTGTGAGAAGGTGGCATCCAGTTCTACTTACATTCAGCCACAGGTCTTACCACCAACATCAGGAGCAGCAAAGTACCACAGCCTGCGAGTGTACTTACAAGTACAAGAATGGAAGGGATCAACATCTGGTACATTTCAATTTTACTGAAACTCTGATTTCTGTTATAGTTCTATGTTTATTGTGTAATTTTGTATATTGTGTACTTCATTGCTGCTGTAACAATATCAGTATCTCCTGCATGGGGGTTAATAAAGTGTATTTTATCTTACAGATGGACTTTGTCCTATGGAGTGGGGTTGGCACAAGTGTGGCGAGGGATTTGTGCCAATTAAAACAACCCTACCTCCTGCTCCTGAGCACCTCATGAAGGTCATTAGGTGCAGCTGCCAGTCTGACTGCACCACTCTGAGATGCAGTTGTGAAAAAAACAATATAGAATGCACCCCGGCCTGTGGACACTGCAAGGGAGTGAGCTGCACAAACTCAATGCAGATGGCCTGTGACGAGAATGAAGATGAGATTCTCTAGTGGTGCATTGTGTACGTAATTCGAGTTTTTGATCCAGCCACTTTTTATTTTACCTACCTTTTGTCTTCTGCATTCTCCTTACCCTTGTCTCCTGTTCTTCCCTCAGATTCATCCCCCAGAAACAGTCCCACGGACCCAGCCCCAAACCCCAAACCCCATCTCTGCAATAATAATTAAAAAAGGCTGGTTTCTAAAGTACTTCTTCTTGCCTCTATGTATTAATGCTCATAGGTAGCCTAAATGGGTTCCATTCAGACCTTAACATTAAGTATTTTACTGTTATATGTTAGCAAGATTCAACAAGAAATTTTCACCTGGCTAGACCCAATGTTTAGATCTGTTGTGGTATTTATGCAAATCAGCACATACGTATTAGATTATGCACCGTTTGTCCATGTTAAAAAACAATTTAAAAAAACTTGTAATACATTTTTGTCTTGATGTAAGTAATCAACTCAGTAATTTTCATGGTGATATCTAAAGGTTAAAAATTTTACCCTATTCACGTGAGAATATGCGTATGAATAGGCGTAAGAATAGGCTATATTTGGGTCTTTTTCGAAACTTCCCCTAATGGGATTCTTCGGGACTTTTTTTCCTTACTCAGGACATATTGAGGATACAAAATCAGTTGAGTTTGCTTCTGTTGCAATTTGTTCAAGGTTGACCCCCATTTTGGCTTAAAATGTCTGGACTAGTGTGCAACTATATGTTACATTTATATTGTATTTTCTTGTATATTCTAATGTTTGTTGCACACCCTTTTTTTGTTGTTGTTAAGAAAAAAGATGTAGTTTCCGTGAAGTTAGTTTAAAAAATAAGGTATTTGTGCACATATTAAAAATAAGGAATTTGTGCACATATTTTAGCATGCGTCAATTTGTAAAATAACTTCACGGAAACTAAATATTTTATTTTAGATAGTTAAAATTGTACTTTGACAAATTTGACAATTATAAGTTGACCAGTCAAATAGTCCATAAGGCATAAAGTTATAAAACGGCTTGTGATATGTCATAAACTAGCATGACTTAGCTTTTTTCTCTCTCTCTCTCTCTGTCTTTCATTCATTCATTCGAAAGAAATGAAAATACACACGCTTGTCTGAAAAGATTTATCTACTCTGTTAATGGTTAGTGATATCAGCATACTCAAAATTCGTAGACGTGCGTCTTAGTAAGTTTGCAAACTCCTGAGCCCTTTGTCCCGATGCAGCACCACCCACGAGTTACATAACACTGAACAGTCCACATAAAACAGCCTGCACAATTCACCGCACACACAGCAGCAAAGCGTTTTGAACAGAAGTGTAGCTTTAAATTGTAAAAATGTCTGAGAAAGTTGTGTTGCATTACTTCAATGGAAGAGGGAAAATGGAGTCGATCCGATGGCTTTTGGCTGCAGCTGGAGTCGAGGTTTGTTGCTCTGGAAAACTTTCCCAAGTCTATGCAAAAAAATGCTATTGCAAAAAGTGGAGCGCGACCTTTTCCGAATGCTGTGCAATAAATGTAGTTTGTTTGCATGTGACAATCACAAAACAGCTGCTTTAGAAATTGAATTTGTGCATTGTAATGTGATCTCGAGATCAATGCGTTTTTTCGCCTTGACTTTATTTTGTTCTTGTGTTCACAGTTTGAGGAGGTGTTTTTTACCAAGAGGGAGCAGTATTTAAAACTGGTGAATGGTAAGTTCAGTAAATTCCTCATGAGTCATATCTTGTGGTTTTATGAATATATTATTGTATGATATATTATATTAATATTATATATTAATGTGATTCCTGTGTTTATTGTAGATGGAGCCCTGATGTTTCAGCAGGTGCCTTTGGTGGAAATAGATGGGATGCAGCTTGTGCAGACAAAGGCTATCCTGAATTACATCGCTGGAAAATACAACCTCTACGGAAAAGACCTTAAAGAACGAGCTTTGTAAATATCGACTTTTAATGCAAATTGTTCCGTAACTGTTATGAAACTAGACTGAAACAAGTTTCCTTGTTTTTCACCACATCTAAGCTATTATCACTGTATTTTTGTCTTGAAGGATTGACATGTATTCAGAGGGCACTAGTGATCTAATGGATCTTATCATGATTTATTATTTTACACCTGAAAACAAGCAGAAAAGTCTCAGTAATATAGAGCAAAAGGCAAAAGAGCGCTTCCTTCCTGTGTTTGAAAAGGTACTGATAGCTCTGACTATTCATTCCTCCCATTTTGAAGCATTTATTATCCACAAAATCATGCTGTTTTTGATATGACTTTTTTAGGGTCTTGCAAACTCTCATTTCCTGGTGGGAAACCAGTTGAGCCGCGCTGACGTTCATCTTCTGGAAGCCTCTCTGATGCTGCAGGAGTTATTCCCTACAATACTGTCAACCTTTCCCAAAATCCAGGTGATCTGTTCCACGCTTTCCCACACAGACCTTCAACCCCAAAATTGGACTTAACAATACCATTTTTGGTCACACTTTATTAGGGGTGTAACAGTACACAGAAGTCATGGTTCGGTACAGACCTTGGGTTTGGGGTCGCGGTTCGATACGAATTCCGCACAACAGGAAAAAGCAACAAATCCCATGTCAAATTTGCCCCTTTTTTGGTGTGAGTGAAAACACTCCATTTTTGTTAGTGTCCCTTTAAATGCAAATGAGTTGCTGCTCCCTGCCTCCGTTCAGAACAGAGCCGATCCTTTACATGAGCTTCAGAAACTCCGGCAATAACAAAACACGCAAAAAATCTCGCTCATCCAACATCTCAGAAATAACCAGTAGCGAGTGCAGCCTTACAGAGATTCGGGAAGAGGTTGCCACTTTTAGACTCACCTGGACGTTTCTGAATTTATGTAGTTGTTGTGGAGTTACATTGATTCATCTCATGTTTAACTTTTACACAAATTGACACAGTCCCGTGCTGTGAAAGCTGTGACATTTTTTGGTCATACAGTGTTCAGTTCTTGTCTGTGCATCAACAGAACAGTTTGCATGCTTTGCTTGAACTTTTGCCATTGCGTTAGAACTGGTAACACTGTTGTCGCTTGCGAAAACCAAATGGTGGCGCTGTGGGTGGAAACGTGCAGATTAAGGGGCGGTAATATTATAATAAGTAATATTATAATATTATAATAAGATCCCCTTGAAGTTTGTGGAGCGCGTCATTAAAATTAAATGAAGTTCAAAACGTAGGTTTCATTTCCTCATAATATACATTTGTGCATCACCACATTTTCAATGACTCTCAAACGACCCGTCAGATGAATCAATCTCTCTTAATCCTTCCTTTCTGATTGGCCAGACAGCTCAGTCTGTTGTGATTGGCCAACCGTGTCGAAAACAAAAACTCCAATTGCCATAACAACGTCAGCTCCGCGTGTCCTGAGACTTCCTACACCGTAAACTAAACACAGTAACGAACAATTACGTCGATTTTACCATGTCAATGTGACGCGAGTCCGATGATGAAACATTGGAAGAACTATCCATTCAACCCGAACCTCCTTCGCAAGCACGACTCGAGCAGGACTCAGTGTTTCTCAGTGATACGCTACTCAGTTTGAGGTATATTATATGAGATGTTGCAACTGTAATTCCTCACCATCAGCATTAACAAGTGTATGTACATCAACAAACCAATTATTTTACTTGTACTAATTTATTTACCGAATATTTTTGTAATATATTGCGGTGAACACTTGGAAACAGTTTCAATAACAGTGCATGTATACAATGTAGGCTATACATTAGCTGAGCTCTAGCGTGAATGACTGATGTAACATAAACGTTGGTAAAAACAAATCTTGCTCCATGCTTTCCTCAAAGTAGTGAGAACGACAGACATTTATAGACACAGTTTTAGGTAATTGTGGCCCACAACTGATTAGCATAAGTATTTCAGTAAGACCGTAAAAATGTGAGTTAACCAATTAGCAGGAGACCTACACAATATAAAACTAAACTCAAAACTAAGAATTTTGAACACCATCTGTTAAGAGCAAGCGGTTTGTGAATCCTACATTGAACTCCGAGATTTGAGAAGAAGTCGTCAGTAAAATAAAGGGAACACAGCAAAAGTTTAGCATTATACTGCTGTATGCACCGAACAGTGACGTATGTACAGTGACCTTTCGGGACCAATACATGTACTGTTACACCCCTAAACTTTATATTATGTGTCTTTAACTATTACAGTATGTACTTACATCAAAAAAGTATTTTTTAGGTAGAATGTACTTATTGTGTTGATGTATTGAAAACACTTGTCCTGATATCGAGGTGGACAGTTATAGATATTATTAATTACAGCTGTAATTAGGTATTTTTATATATAAGTGCAATGTAAAAACATACGTACACAATAAGTGCAAATGATTCATTAAAAGGTTTGTACATAGAAGTTAAAGATGCTTAATTTAAAGTGGGACCCCATTTTTTCAACAACAACAAAAAATTGGTAGGCCATTACAATATATTACAAAATACTCTTTGTCTGTATCTTCAAACATTGGCATATGAACAAACAGTCAGAATAGAGTGATGTTAAGTTTCATTAAACATTCATTCAACATTCATTTATATTTAATACAAATAAGAAAACACAGTACTGATTGTTGAATATACATTAGTGAGTGAGAGAGTAATCTGTTCCAGTTTAGTGAAGCAGTTGTTAGTCGACTGACCAGTTCTCTCATTTCTGAATCAAACCTATAATTGCTGTGATCGGCCTAATACATCTTTATTTTTTTTAATTTAGCATTATAATTATGAAATTTATATAATTATACAATTTTATATCGCAGGCGTTCCAGGAAAAAATGAAGGCCTTACCAAGAATCAGCAAATTCCTGCAGCCTGGCAGTGCAAGAAAGTCTCCGCCTGATGAGCCGTATGTGAAAATCGTGAAGGAGGTGTTTAGCCACGTCTTTAAGTAGAAAACCAAACAATTCTTCAAAACATTTATATGTCGGTAATCACTAACTAATTCACAAGCTTCTTAATTAAAACTGAGATGCTAAAATGGACAGATTTAATTGGAATATACAAGATACAGTTTGGATAAAGGGATAGTATTGTGAAATAAACATTGCAGCTGTTCAATACATGTTGTCAGGAAGTGTGTGTGTCTGTTCATGAGCTTATAGAAGATCAAAATTCAGAAAACCATCAGGAGGCTGAAATAAGAACAAAGACCATTAGAATAAACTCTCAGACAGATCTTCATCATGCCACATCTGCACTTGTGATCATGGTCAGAATGATTGGCACCCTTGGTAAATATGAACAAAGAAGTGAAAATAAATCTGCATGGTTAATCCTTTTGATCTTTTTTTTTTTTTAAATCACAAAAATCTAACCTTTCATTGAAGTAAAAGAATCAAAAATGGGTGGAAAAATGTTTATGAAATAAATGTTTTTCTCCAAGACACTTTGCCTACGATGAATGGTTCCCTTTTTATTATATACTCTGAGTCTTCTCCTATAATGCCTGATGAGTTTGGAGAACACCTGACAAGAGATCAGAGATCATTCCTCCATACAGAATCTCTCCAGATCCTTCAAATTCCCAAGTCCATGTTAGTGCTTCTTCTCTTCAGTTATATGGGTTCAGGTCAGGGGACTGGGATGGCCATGGCAGAACCTTCATTTTGTGCTCAGTGACCCATTTTTGGGTTGATTTTGTAAAACTGAAAAAAGGAGGAACGACCACTCCTCGTGTAGACGAAGGACCTTGCTGGAAATTAACATTTGAACTCGATGAAAGTCTCACCTCCGAATCATCATAATCTACATTTCATTCCCTCATCCCCCAACTTCTCTCTCTCATGCTAAGATCACCTGAATTCACCCAAGAATATAGTTTAATGTGAATGATTATCATCGAGTATTATACATGTTTGGTATCATTTGAAATGTCTCAGTGCGACTGGTACAAGTGTCTCATTTCCAAATAAGTAAAACAAAAGGTTAATAAGGTTTTAAGAGTTTAGAGATAACTGGCACACAAAGGAAGGTGGTCTCAAGACAAATGGTCTTCTACCCCCAAAAGGTGTAATCTCTGAATGCAAATTTCCATTGTTAGCAGATGTTTCCATGTGAAAGAGGTTCTGTCTATATAATGAAATGCAGAAAAGGGCTCTTGGCCTTTTTGCAACTCAAGTTGGCCCATGATGCTAAGAGTGACCAAAACTCTTAGCCTTATGTATTTTAATGTTAGGTTTGCATATTTTCTCTTTATTCTAGAGCATTCGATGTTATTGTATTGATTATCCCTGAACTGATTATGAAATTGGCATGATACATTTACCTGACATAATAAATTGTTACATTTGATTATTCTAACTGACTTTGACATTGGGAATAATCAAACATTCGCTCACATTTAATGATGCACAGATATCATTAAAACTTTTTCATTTATGGAGTCAGATGAAATAACGAGAAAATACATGTGAGAAAATGTATTGCATTTAATCAAAAATACTTTGCCAAGACAGTAACACATAGAGACCTTCAGCACTGGTCGGATGCCGGACTTTGGGCTGATCAAGTGCGAGTTTACAATTTTGATGTTTGTTTTGGATCAGTGTCTTGATGGAAGATCCGACCACGGCCCATTATAAGATTTCTAGCAGAGGCAGTCAGGTCTTGATTTTTTTTATCTGTTGGTATATGATAGAATCCATGATTCCATGTGTCTGAACAAGATGTCCAGGTCCTCTGGCAGAAAAATAGACCCACAATTTCAAAGACCCAACAGTATATTTAACCGTGGACTTTTTTTTATTTTTTATCCCTGTTTGCACTAAACCCATCTGGGTGTGTGCACTCCTCCTCCCTTGTGTTACGGGTTGGTTCAAGCAAAGAGGATGCAGTTATAATCGCTAGTGATGTGACGTTCGGCACTGAGGCTTCGAAGCTTGTATCATAAAAACAAAACATCACACATTGAAGCAGTGTATCTGAGCTTGATTCGTTTTGCCATAACCACGTGATCTGTGACGTCCGAGGCTTCGTTTCCACACACAGTCACGTGACTGCTTCGTATTCAGATTCAAAAATAGCGCGAACCCCTTGAGCAGGTTTCGAGTGTCATCCCTTTCTACAGTAGAAAATAAAAAAAGAAATAGACTTAGCCCTCACACTGTTGCACAAGTTTCTTTAAATTTATTAAATTACCCACAAAATAAAATGTCAGCTCCCCAGTTAACAAGCACTTTCACTACCCAGTTCACAAGCACTTCACCATTCCACCCAATTTTCTTTTATTTTGATTATATATGCCTACATGAGCCTTGACTCGTAAGATTAGGACTGAGGCTAAAGTTTATGTGAATAAGGCTGCATTTGTAGATCAAAGCAGATTCATAAGAATTGTTTCTGTACAATTGAATTAGTCCCATTTATTATTATTTTTTTCATAAATTAATTCATACAGTTGTTTGTTCACACATTGTATAAGCTACATCAACACTAACACATGAATTATGAGGATTAATTGTATTGCTTTGTGGTTTACAGAGCACAAAGTGATTTATTAAATGAAAACAAAAAAAAAACCTCTTCTGGGACAGAAAGGCAGCTTTTCCACTTTTTGACCACAAGATGTTGTTAGTGTGCAACGTGTTGAAAAGCTTCGAGTAATGAACCATTTTACGATACAGTCGAGGGGGAAAGCCCCAGTGCTTCACAAAGCTTAATTTCGCCATCACTACTAATCGCAGCAGTTTTTATTAATCAAACTCAAAAATCTCTAACAGGAACAAAGAAACATGGACAGAAGAAACAACCATAAACACAACAGCAACAGCCCAGGGGTCCGTTCTTCGTATGTCGCTAACTCACTTAGCTGGATTTGATTGTTGGCGATTTGGCATGATCTTGGATTGTTTGGTTCTTCAACGCTCATCCTGGACTTGCTGTCATAGCAACATGTGCGCAAACTTAAACCTGCTCGGGAGCAGGCTTATTTCATGTTAACAGGATTAGACCGCGGCTTCATAAGCGGAGCTGATACGGGAAGTCCAGCGCAGCGCGATAGTGCACTTTCTGAGATATATTTTTTCTCGTGATTCGTGAGATTGTCGTTTTTTTGTCGCTTTTATGTTTAAAAAACAGTTTTAGTTTTTTTGTTGTTGTTGTTGTTGTTGTTTTTTTGTGGCATTTCCAAGCCACTTAAGACCCAATGTTGTAAAGCAGTGTTTTTTTTATTTTTTTTAGGCTATCATAATTTTTTATGAAGATCATACAATCATGACCATGCCGATTACAGATATGTCACTCAGGCTTCACTAACGTGATTGGTACCATAGACCAGCCATTCCCAAACTGTGGTCCGCGGACCACTAGTGGTCCGTGAGGGTACTGCAGGTGGTCCGTGGAAAGTCAAAATAAAATATAAAATATTTTTTTTACCTTCATTTTACCAGGAAATTCCCATAAAAAAAAAAAGAAAAGTAAAAAGAATATGTAGGCCTATATTGATATAACATTTTAATTAAATAGTCAAGTTATTGTGTGATTTACTAAAATAGCCTAGTGGTGTTCGGCCGTGACATTCAAGTTCAGTGCCGTTAGAACCACAACATTGGTTCGGTGGATAGCAACAGGTTCTCTGAAGAGAAAAGGGCAGAGGCAAATTAATATGTTCTCATTATCACATCACACGCATAGCCTTTAATGGTGCGTTCACGCCGGACGAAATTTCGCTTCAAACTTTTGTTTTTACGCGCGTCAATTTCGCTCTTGACGCGCGAATTGATACAAAGTGGTCAAGCGTATCACTAGACGCGGCAGGCGCGAATTTGACATAATCCCTTTTTGAATTTGACGCGCTATTCGCGTCCGGTGTGAACGCACAGTTAGACATAGGCAGTTTATGAAACGAAATGTTTATAAATGGAATGAATAAGGCCTGTTATTATTTTAATTTCCAGTTAGTTTCTTGATCTCGCGTTTCTGAAATGTTTTGCAGATGTGCTGTTAAGTGGACAAACTCAAGCCTGTATTTTTTGAGGACTTGTAAAACTCTGAAGATTAATAATCCCCTAAAATCGCCAAAGGTTTTGAAATGTTGATTATATTCCAGTGTTCTTATTACTGTATAGATGTCAAGCCTGTTGTTCAAATTAACCTGATTATGCCCTGATTGCCCTCGATCGGGCACTTGAGTAAATAAATAAATTAAATATGTGGCAGCCGTTGTGTGCAAGCCTTTTAACAAGCCTGTTGTACTGATGTGATGACCAGTTATAGTTTTAGTGCTAGTAAGCCTATTTAGAGGTGCAGATTAATTCAGGTAGGACTCTGTGTAGACATATTTTATCATGTGTATTATGAGGTCATCCGCGAAAATTCTTAAATACAAATAGTGGTCCACACACACAAAAAGTTTGAAAACCCCTGCCATAGACTATAGGCTACCATAGACTGCCATCAAGGCCTCAATGAAGGGGATTATGTGAACAGAAAGGGGGTTCACAATGTAAATTTGTGCAGCCCAGTTACTATTGTGATTCTTAATATCCCAGATTAGTAGCCTAATATTATATCAAATAAAAAAAAGGCAGTTGACAAATCTTCCATAATCACAAATGTGAAAGCAAAATGGCCAGGATCTGTGCATGACTTAAGAATTTTCAGAGATTCACATTTATGCACATTATTTGAAAGTGGTAAGAAAAGTTCCACAATTAAATATCAAGCTCACTGTATTACATACACTTATGTTGATCCTAACAGAACTGCATTTTTTCATAGGTGATTATGACATGTTCCTGCAGACAGGTGTTTTATGACCCCATTCCCTGACCCAAACCAGTTACAATGCAGCTCTAGCCAGGACAAGGGCACACAATGAAATGAACTTTGGCTAACTAAAGGGAAGATTTCAATGTCTGAAAAGTCTGAGGGTTGCACACCTGACAGGGCCTGTGACATTGTTGCATGTGCCATATTACACAACACTGGCAAAAAAAAAAGACTTTTCATTAAATGTTTAATAAAAGATAAATATGCTTAGTTCCTTGAGTTTTATTTCAATTGTTCTTTGTAAAGAAAAGCCAGTGGTCAAGTGCCTGCAACAAGAGATATTAGACACATGCCTCATGCAACAAATAAAAAGGAAAAGTTGGCTATACACCTGTAGGCCTATGTCTCCTCTGTCTGTGCAGACTCTTCTGTAGGCCTTTCTGTAGATGTGGAATCCTGCAACTTATAGTGCAGCCATAAAGCATACAAGTATAAATGAAGTAAAGTTATTTATGCACTTGCAGGTAGGCTAGTTCCTCCATGACATTCTGAGAGGGTTTATTCACTGTCCAGTGCAATGGAAACAAATGGACATTACAAAGTCTTATACTTTCTTTCCTTTGGAAAGTTAGAAAATGTCCACTTACTGCACATATTTCAGCCACCACTTTCTTGGGAACAGATACAAGTGTTGGTGTATTATGTAAAAGTGCACAAAAGAGGAAAACACAATGTCATTACAATGAACTACACTGGGGAAAAATGTGATCAATAACTCATGGCAAAATATTTTTACATTAACATAAGTTTATCAGTTTTCACTTTCACAAGTCAAAGCAATTCATCATTACTCAAGATTTAACAGTTGAAATGACTATACAGCCTTAATTTAATGCAGCAAAAATTATTTTACAGTGTAGGCTACTAAGATCTTTTCAATTTTTTTCTCAGCCTTTTTCTTGGTTGCTTTTATAAACAGACAAACATTTATTTAACAGTGCCTTTTATAAAAGAGACTATAATATAACAAAAAATTACCATTATGTAGAATATTTTTGTACTTCACTTTTATTTGTTCCCATGTTCTAGTATGGTGACTGACATTACAATGCACAAAGTAATTATGCAATTATTAAAATACAAAAATATAGGCTAATAAGTGATAAAAACATCTAATATGGCCACTTCTAACGGATTTAAATTGTCTGCTACTTTTTGCCAGCCCTCTCTCCTGGCTTTTGCAGACTTTGAGGTGTTCCCTGGCGTTTTGATTAAACATTAAAATTCCGAATAAACTTCGACCTTTAGTTATTGCTCTGCTGAGGAGAAAAACTGAGCGCGCTCTTTGGCCACGCTGAACAGCCAATAGCAGCGTTGCTGATCAATGTTTCTACTATCGATACATATCCCCTTTTAACCAGCGCATGAACGCGCAATTATCTCAGATAACTCAATCCAGCGATACTAATCATATCCGGCAAGTGTGTTCGAAGAACCGAGTTAGCCAGATCATGATTCGCACGATGATATCATCTTGGATGTGTCATTTGATCTCGGATGTAATAAGCAACGTACGAAGAACGGACCCCAGGAAAACACAGGGTTTAAATACACAGAGAACAGATTGGGAAACAAGACACAGCTGGGGCAAATAAACTCAATGACAGTGACCATGGAGAGTAACAAGAAACAGCTGACAATTAACAGAAGAAGAGCATGCAGGTGAGGGCCAGGGAGGATGATGGGAATTGTAGTGCAGACGGTGACTAACAGATGACAGTGACAGTGACACCTTGGCTATCTTTCGTCACAATCTCCTGGAATCCTCCTCAAAGACACAAAGACTCAATTACCCATTATCTCATTCTATTGTATTTGCATCTGATACTCGCCTGTTGTGCATATCACTCAATAAACATTTAAAGGTTTTGTTCACCTAAAAATGAAAATTCTGTCATTAATTATTCACCCTCATGTTCCAAACCTGTAAGACCTTCGTTCATCTTGGGAACACAAATTAAGATATTTTTGATGAAATCCGAAAGCTTTCTAATCCCTCCATAGACAGGAATGTCATTGCAACTTTAGAGGTCCAGACAAGTAGTAAAGACATTGTTAAAATAGTCCATGTGACTACAGTGGCAAAATATACCCACTATCCATCCCTGAACAGAAGGCCATGGAGGAGTATATTCAGGAGGCCCTCTAGCAAGGTTACCGAAGCCATGGAACAGCTTAAGAAGGCCTTCACAAGTGCAACACTCCTTGTCCATCCAGAAATCCTTCATCATGGAAGTGGACGCCTCCACCACCTGGGTAGGAGAGGTGCGCTCTCAGAAGCAGGGGACACCACCGAAACTCTATCCATATGCCTTCTTTTCCCAAAAACGCACCCCCCGGTGGAAAAAAATTATGATATCAGAAATCGGGAGCTTCTGGCCATCAAACTCGCCTTAGAGGAATTGAGGCATTGGCTAGAGGGAGCCCACCATACATTTACTGTATTAACTGATCACAAGAATCTTGAATACGTCCAGGAAGCCAAAGGAAATAACCCCTGACAAACCCGGTGGGCCTTATTTTTCACCAGATTCAATTTCACCACATCTGATGCCCTGTCCTGATTGTTGTCTCCCAACGAAGAGTCTCCCATACCAATCCAGAGTCTCCCATACCAATCATTCCCTCTAACCTCACGGTCAGCCCCATCCAATGAAAATTCAGTCAGAATGCGACTGTGATTATTAAAGTTGATTGAAGAGGCAGCAGCATTGCAGCAAAACTGTCATAAATGTCACAAAAAGGACATATCCCTCTGGTGCAAAGAAAATAAAAAAGAAGAAAACTATGGTAAGTAAATTTACATAGCCTAGGTAGCATATCTTCTTGTTTTAGGAAATTTCATGTAGGGGTGTGCAATTAAATTTTTGCTTGTGGACGATTAAAATATTTCCACAGTCTGCTTTTGAAGAAATATCGTAGTATCGTGCTGCAGCGCACATACTATCAGTTGCAGTTCTGGTGCCTCCGTCCCAATACTGTACAACTCAACATACTGTAATAACTGGCAGTTATTCGGTAGGACGTGGTGGCTGACCGGAGCTAAGCTACGCTATTGTACTTTTACTAAGCTAATTGCTAGTGCGAAGATGGCAGTACCATCTTCTATCTCCTTTTATTCTCAACATAGAATAAGAACTACACAGGCAAGGCCCTATCGCCAAGTGCCTCCCCTACACACCTCTCTCCATGACGGTGAACATTTTTACATAACAAGGCAGTAAATGAACCAAGCCCATCCGAACTGACTTGAACATAAACACACGTAACTTTGCTAACGCAAAACCCCAACCATCTTGCTTAAATAACACAAATCAACTCCAAACAAACAATTACCCATAATGCACCCAGCTGCTGGCGCTGACTGCCGAGTCATTACAATACATTCACATCACATCACATGTTAACGCAGTGGCACAGTTACACTCACGGGACACTGCACTTATTCGCTATCACATAAGTTCATTTTGTTGCAAAAGCCTGTCAAACACTGGACTTTATCTTTCGCACGCTAATACTATCAAATACACACAATGTTTACATAAACACAGTAGGTTATGTCTAAAGTTGAGAGAAAATCGGATGCGTGTCTGTATATTAGATGCGTGCAGGTCTTAAAGTGACAGAAGTCTAGTAGTAAACATGCTGCCCTTCTCCTTAAAGGGATACTTCACCCAAAAAATATATATATTTTTTAAATATTTAAAATATGTCATTATTTACTCAGTCTCACGTTGTTCCAATCCTATATCAGTTTCTTTCTTGTGCTGAACACAAAAGATATTTTGAAGAATGTGGGTAACCAAACAGTTGCATGGCCAGTTACGCAGAACTCATTCCCGTTATTTCAGGGAACCGAGGTTACGTTAGTCACCGAGTACATTCCTTATCCATATGGTTCACGTGTACTGCAACGCTAGACGCATTGGGAACCTAGTCAAATCACGCCGTGCCATAACTGCAGAACATCTATCGTTCTATGGCCTGTTAGCAACTGCATCAACTCTGGAAGCATGACTGATTCCTCCAGAAAGGGGCCACCAGAAGGACTGTGTGTCTGTCCTCCCTGATCCGTCTGATGAACTGAGGGAGCAGCGCGACTGGGGAAAGGAATATAAGGGAAGGCTGGGCCATTTGTGGAAATATAGAAATATATTGGGCAGTGAGAGTTGTCTTCTGAGGCTAAGAGGTTGACCTCTGCCTTCCTGAAGACATTCCAGATCATGTGAACCCTCTGGGGATGGAGTGTGCACTCTTCTGAGGTCACGTGACCCCGGGACAGCATGATATAGCAAGATATAGTTATATAAATCGTTCTCCATATTAAAGAACAGCAGAGTTCACACCACAACAATAACGATAAAGATATTAGGAACGATATCGTTGGGATCACTTTCAGAACGATTTTTTTTCCAGCTGTCGAACGATAAAACACTGACAGCCAATCAGAATCCACTCGAGTTTAAAGGGCTTGCATGTTCAAAAATGGCAGACGACATTGTGGAGAAGTTATTAGCCAAAGTACAGAAAAATCCACCACTGACACGTCAAACCCCCTTTTCAAAGATACGTAAAAAAGAAATATTAACGATGAGATCATTATGCAGGCTAGCAAATTTACCTCAGTTATCCAGCGCTAGTTTTGACAACACTGTATTGCTTCCTTTGAAGAATCACCATACTCCAGGGAGAGTGAGACACACGGGATATGGACCTGGATTGGATTGTGGATTGGATTGGAATCAGTTGTAACTATCTAAAGGTTGTTTCACAAGGGTGTTTTCTCCCTTGGTTTGGTTCATTTAGGCACATGTGTACACTGCAATCACGCTCGGATCCGTACCAAAACAATCGCTCCGAGACCGCCTGAACGAGGTGGTCTCGGCCTGATTGCAAACGAACTCTGGGTGGTTCGCTTGAGGTGTGAAAGCAATCTGACCCAAAGGACCACATAACCAATTCATAACTGGAAATGTGCTATACGAATAGCAGCAATGTCTGATTCTGTGAGTGAGCACATTAGTTACCACAGTTAAAACCAAAAGAGGTTCATCTTAAAATGTTGTGTGATTGCGCTTCTCTGTGCAAGAATGCTGTCCCGATGAAGCCTTGATTCCTGCTCCAACTGCATTGGGAGATCCAGAGAGAGCGCATTTGAATTTGCTGCAGTATTACGAATGTATATATTTTAACAACGGGAATGACGGCTACATTTGTATAGACCCTTTTTCAGTTAGTAAACATGGTGACTTTTTTTGTGGGCGGAGCTTAGGTGGAGGCAAAAAGATTCCCCTGGCCGCTTCACTAACGCTAGTTAGCAAGTTTTGTTAGCTTGTTTTTTAACAATGACTGGAGAAAATCCGATTTTATCTTAATGTGTAAGGTCACTCACTGTCCAGGGCCGCGATTGTTATTTGCAAAAGTTAATTTTAACGGGCGGAAACAGATTGGCGGACCCGTACACGCTCACTCAATAGCCGCTTTCCGACCAAGTAGTTCTAGGAACTTAGTTCTAGGAACTGTCCACTTCTAAACAGTTCTAAGAACTACTCTCCCCCAAACTCGGTTTCGCTGTTTGCGTTCGCACTGGCCAAGTGGTCATAGGAACTGGTAGGAGGGGTAAGGGAGTGACGCAAGCACGCTGACTTTTATTTTGACGGCGCGTCGGACCTTTATTTTGGCGGCGTTTATTTTGGATTTTCTCTTCAGCATAAAGGTATAGAGACCCATCTATCACTGTTTTCCATGTTTGTATAGTTAGTTTATGGAGTAACTATATAGGCTATATTCTGTGTGTTTACATTCTAGCTGTTTTAAAAATGGCGGGTGCTGGTGTTTCGCGTGCGTTCGGCCAATCAGCGTACACTAGCGTCACGGATAGTTCCTATAGCGCTGGTTTAGACCCTACTCTGAAGTAGGACCTAAATTAGTTCCTACAAATGGAGTTCCTAGAACTAAAATCGTTCCTAGTTCCTGCGGTGCGAACACGCCGACATCCGGATACTTTAGCCAATAGTTCTAGGAACTGTGAAAAGGTTCCTCCGGTCGGAAAGCGGCTAATGATGGACGATCTGACAGGATTACCTCCGGTTGAGTGGCCTGACATCTACACCTGATAGAGAAACCGAGCATAAAGAGAAACTGAGGGCGTATTAATCTTTAGATGCCTATAACGGTGATGAATGGTCACGTACATGACGTACATTGTGTGGTACGACCCGAAGTTCTGTCTAGCCAGCGCCAAGGCCAGAAGACGACCATGTAAAGAGTGACATTACAGTGCAATTTTAATGATGTGAATATTTTCTAGAAATAAAAATTCCAGATACAGCAAATACATTTTTTTACTTTATGTATTTGATTATTCTTTCTTACCAGGTTCTTCAAAAAGTCTACTCACAATCAATCACAACAATGTGTACAATCATAGTTGATTCACAAATAATCACAATAGCTTAGAAAACATTATGTGATAAAATTTCAAATTGGAGCCTGTACTCCATCTATTATTGCACCCAATAACACAACACAATTACATTTTGAGCTCCTTATGTAGTCGAATCAGTGCTGGTTTGTATTGGCCGCCTCCAGTTTTCCCTTTGTTTGGTCTCCAGCTAACGCTGTGACGTAATTGTGACGTCAACGCAAAAAGGGTCTATAGTGTTTGCGTGTGTCTCGACCATAGACTGTAAAAAAAAAGATGGACGACAACCCATCATTCTCTTCCATTGGTGAAAACTGAAGCCGACAAAGTCCTGGGGTGCTTCTCAATATCCCTCCTCGTCTCCTTGCTCCTCCGTCCTCCATCCCATGACCCGGAAACCGATCGAGCTCAGCCATCTTGAAGGACATCTCAATTCTCTAATTGCACCGCGAGGTGTCGAGGATCGAGGATAGAGGAGTGAGGATCGAGGAGTGAGAATCAAGGAGTGAGGATCGAGGAGTGAGGATCGAGGAGTGAGGATCGAGAATCGAGGAGTGAGGAGTGAGGATCGAGGAGTGAGGATCGAGAATCGAGGAGTGAGGAGTGAGGAGTGAGGAGTGAGGATCGAGGAGTGAGGATCAAGGATCGAGGAGTGAGGATCGAGGAGTGAGAATCAAGGAGTGAGGATCGAGGAGTGAGGATCGAGAATCAAGGAGCGAGGAGTGAGGATCGAGGAGTGAGGATCGAGAATCAAGGAGCGAGGAGTGAGGATCGAGGAGTGAGGATCGAGAATCGAGGAGCGAGGAGTGAGCGTCGAGGAGTGAGGATCGAGAATCGAGGAGTGAGGATCGAGGAGTCGAGGATCGAGGAGTGAGGAGCTTCCTGAGAAGTCATGAGCGAGGATACACAGGTGTATCCTATGCGGAAGAGTTTTATCGACTAAAACTTGAATCACATATAAATTCTCCTCCCCCTTCGCATCGGTCACAATAATTTTGATTTATACTTTACCGTTGCAGTTTATATAAACCACACATCTCACATATTTCAACAGGGTATCTTGCTTTATTATTATTATTAATATTCATTATTAATAGCTGAGACGCTAGGAAAGGAAGCGAGGATGCACAAATAAGAAATGAGAAGCACCCCTAATATGGCGCTGACATCTTGCGCAGATTTGGGACCTGCTTCTGCGCAGTAGTGAGCGTGGGACCGGAGTCTGCGTAGTAGTGAGCGCGGGACCGGAGTCTGCGCAGTAGTGAGCGTGGGACCGGAGTCTGCGCAGTAGTGAGCGCGGGACCCAGTCTGCACAGTAGTGAGCACGGGACCGGAGTCTGCACAGTAGTGAGCGCGGGACCGGAGTCTGCGCAGTAGTGAGCGCGGGACCCAGTCTGCGCAGTAGTGAGCACGGGACCCAGTCTGCGCAGTAGTGAGCACGGGACCGGAGTCTGCGCAGTAGTGAGCACGGGACCGGAGTCAGCGCAGTAGTGAGCGCGGGACCCAGTCTGCACAGTAGTGAGCACGGGACCGGAGTCTGCGCAGTAGTGAGCACGGGACCGGAGTCTGCGCAGTAGTGAGCGCGGGACCCAGTCTGCGCAGTAGTGAGCACGGGACCGGAGTCTGCGCAGTAGTGAGCACGGGACCCAATCTGCGCAGTAGTGAGCACGGGACCCCGGAGTCTGCGCAGTAGTGAGCGCGGGACCCAGTCTGCGCAGTAGTGAGCTCGGGACCCAGTCTGCGCAGTAGTGAGCACGGGACCCAGTCTGCGCAGTAGTGAGCTCGGGACCCAGTCTGCGCAGTAGTGAGCACGGGACCCAGTCTGCGCAGTAGTGAGCACGGGACCCAGTCTGCGCAGTAGTGAGCACGGGACCGGAGTCTGCGCAGTAGTGAGCGCGGGACCCAGTCTGCGCAGTAGTGAGCACGGGACCCAGTCTGCGCAGTAGTGAGCACGGGACCGGAGTCTGCGCAGTAGTGAGCACGGGACCGGAGTCAGCGCAGTAGTGAGCGCGGGACCCAGTCTGCACAGTAGTGAGCACGGGACCGGAGTCTGCGCAGTAGTGAGCGCGGGACCCAGTCTGCGCAGTAGTGAGCACGGGACCCCGGAGTCTGCGCAGTAGTGAGCACGGGACCGGAGTCTGCGCAGTAGTGAGCGCGGGACCGGAGTCTGCGCAGTAGTGAGCGCGGGACCCAGTCTGCGCAGTAGTGAGCACGGGACCCAGTCTGCGCAGTAGTGAGCACGGGACCGGAGTCTGCGCAGTAGTGAGCACGGGACCGGAGTCTGCGCAGTAGTGAGCACGGGACCGGAGTCAGCGCAGTAGTGAGCACGGGACCCAGTCTGCGCAGTAGTGAGCACGGGACCGGAGTCTGCGCAGTAGTGAGCGCGGGACCCAGTCTGCGCAGTAGTGAGCACGGGACCCAGTCTGCGCAGTAGTGAGCACGGGACCCAGTCTGCGCAGTAGTGAGCACGGGACCCAGTCTGCGCAGTAGTGAGCGCGGGACCGGAGTCTGCGCAGTAGTGAGCGCGGGACCCAGTCTGCGCAGTAGTGAGCGCGGGACCCAGTCTGCGCAGTAGTGAGCACGGGACCCAGTTTGCGCAGTAGTGAGCACGGGACCGGAGTCTGCGCAGTAGTGAGCGTGGGACCCAGTCTGCGCAGTAGTGAGCGCGGGACCCCGGAGTCTGCGCAGTAGTGAGCGCGGGACCCAGTCTGCGCAGTAGTGAGCGCGGGACCCAGTTTGCGCAGTAGTGAGCACGGGACCGGAGTCTGCGCAGTAGTGAGCGTGGGACCGGAGTCTGCGCAGTAGTGAGCACGGGACCGGAGTCTGCGCAGTAGTGAGCGCGGGACCGGAGTCTGTGCAGTAGTGAGCGCGGGACCCAGTCTGCGCAGTAGTGAGCGCGGGACCGGAGTCTGCGCAGTAGTGAGCACGGGACTGGAGCCTGCGCAGTAGTGAGCACGGGACCGGAGTCTGCGCAGTAGTGAGCGCGGGACCGGAGTCTGCGCAGTAGTGAGCGCGGGACCCAGTCTGCGCAGTAGTGAGCGCGGGACCGGAGTCTGCGCAGTAGTGAGCGCGGGACCGGAGTCTGCGCAGTAGTGAGCGCGGGACCCAGTCTGCGCAGTAGTGAGCGCGGGACCCAGTCTGCGCAGTAGTGAGCGCGGGACCGGAGTCTGCGCAGTAGTGAGCGCGGGACCGGAGTCTGCGCAGTAGTGAGCGCGGGACCCAGTCTGCGCAGTAGTGAGCGCGGGACCCAGTCTGCGCAGTAGTGAGCGCGGGACCGGAGTCTGCGCAGTAGTGAGCGCGGGACCGGAGTCTGCGCAGTAGTGAGCACGGGACCGGAGTCTGCGCAGTAGTGAGGTCGATTCTACCATATCAATATGAGCGCGATTCTGATGATGAAACATTCATTGGAAGAACTAGTTATTCAACCCGAACCTCCATCGCAAGCATGACTCGAGTAGGACGTTTCTCAGTGATACACTAATGTTACTCAGTTTGAGGTAGCCTACATGAGATGTTGCAACTGTAATTCCTCACCATCAGCATGAACAAGTGCATGTCCATCAACCGATTATTTTACTTGTACTAATTTATTTACAGAGTATTTTTCTAATATTGCGGTGAACACGTGGAAACTTATGGAAGTAAAATAATGTCAAATGTTTTTGAAATAAAAAAGCCTGTTGAATTGCACTACTTGAAAAAAATAGGCATTGCATTAACCATGCTTGCATTTTAATGCATTGTATTTTTAGGGCTTGAATTTTTATGGGCTGAAATTCAACATGGTTGAATAAAAACATTTCAAACACATTTTCATTATTACAAATTCAATAATCCATATTCACCTTTCATATTTCACTTCCAAAATATTCAAACTGTTTAAAAATACAACCTATAATATTCAACAGGCATTTTTCGGTCCATTTTATTTCGCTTTGCAAATTCGGTTCCACAAATTCAGTGGTTCAAATTCGACAGTAAATTCAACATTGACATCCAGGAACTGCAGGAAAAGCAGTAGATTGCCGAGCAGCATACTCTCAATCTGCTGTTAGTCCTCCTCACCAGCAGGGGGTGCAAAAGCGCGTGTTGTTGACGAAGACCAGCAACAGTTGGAGCAAGTCATTCATTGAATATGGATTAATGAAAGGTGAATATGGAATAAGTATGCCTATTTTTTTCAAGTAGTGCAATTCAACAGGCTTTTTTATTTCAAAAATATTTGACATTATTTTACTTCCATAGAAACTGTATCAATAACAGTCCATGCAAGTTATGCAATACATTAGCCGAGCTCTAGCGTGAATGACTGTAACATTAACATTGGTAAAACAAATCTTGCTCCATGCTTAATCTTTACTCAAACTAGTGAGAACGACAGACAATTTGCATTAAAGGGGACATATCATGCTAAATCCACTTTTTTAGCCCTTAAATGCATTTTGTTGTATATTTGGAGTGTTTAAAAGTACAGAAAAGTTGAAATTATTCTCTTCAGGTGCTTCGTTGATATCTTTATATTCTGTTTTGGCCTTATTTTTCAACCTGTTCAGATTTTTCTGTTATCTATGACGTTTTGTGAACTAATACGTCACAGTATTTGCAGCGGAACTGCCAAATAAGGACATTGACTTCCAGCCCAACACTTCGAGCAATCCGCCATTTTTATTTCTCGCTGCAATTTTGTAGTCCAAGCTAAAAGATGCAGAAGTTACGAGAGGGTAAGTTAAAATGTTCGGTTGTTGGATGTAGTAACCCACACGCTTCATTACACCGTCTAATGTAGATGAACTGCCGCGCTTGTGACAGGGCGCATGTTTAACTGAAAGAACGAGCAGAGAGAGAGAGACCCGGTCGCGCGCACGCTCTCTCTCTCTCTTCGGAGCCAGGCGAAAGTGTAAACAAGACACCGTCTCCAAACTAGACGCTGTCTTGCTCTCTGTCCCTCGCACATATTAATCAAAATAAATCGACACGGTGGTAAAAGGTCGGAAGACCAAAGTTTCATGTATAAATACAGTACACACCATTGCGATACATCCATATGAAGACGTTGTTCTGCAGGTTCGTCGTCTTCATTTTCATCTCGCTCCGGCTCCGACTCTGGCTCGAACATGTAAGGCTGGCTGGACAAGTCTTCCGTTGTTGACATTTTGTTAATAACGTGTGAATAAAAAGTTTCTGTGCCGCTATAATCGTATCTCTGCTATCAAACTACAAAAATGGCCGAACGGGGTGGAGTTGAACCTCTGCAAACTGGAGAGGGGGCGGGGTATGAAGTGTCTCAATTTTATTTAAAGAGACCGCACCAAAACGAGTTGCTGTCAGACGCACATCAGAAAAGGGGTAAAAAAGGGGAATGTGGAGCTAGAATAATGAGGAATTCAGACCCAAGCATTACAGTTCTGCTTTATATAGACTACAAATGTATGATTTATATGTTAAAAGGAACGATATAAAAGCATGATATGTCTCCTTTAATAGACACAGTTATAGGTAATCGTGGCCCACAGCTGATTAGCAGAAGTATTTCAGTTAGACAGTAATAATGTGTTAGGCAGTTAGCAGGAGACCGACACAATATAAAACTCAAAACTAAGTATTTTGAACACCATCTTTCAAGAGCAAGCGGTTTGTGAATCCTGCATTGAACTCCGAGATTTGAGAAGAAGTCGTCAGTAAAATAAAGGGAACACAGCAAAAGTTTAGGATTATAATGCTGTGATATCATGGTAAAGATTAACTTTAACCACTGATTCTTCACATGCTCGTCCTTGGGCAGTGAAAAAAAAAAAAAAAAAAAAAAAAAAAAAAAAAAAAACCTTTACCTTCACATTGTAGAGTACAGCGTCTTCTCGACATGATGCTGTCCAGTGTCCACAGGAACCAGAGTTGGTTTGAGGTTTAAGTTTTCCCTGGTGTCAGTGGCTCATGACTCGTTTGAAAAACAATTCTTTTACTTTTGAAAGACAATAACTTTATATACGGTGCACTTTCAGATTTAAAACTTTGCAGGATGTTTTCATTCACTTAGAGCTGTGTTACACACTACATGAAAGGTCATTTTCAAAAATCCATAATAGGGGCCCTTTAAGACGCGGTGGAGACATTTACACGTCACATCGATGTCACGTGTATTTACTGGATCTTTATTGTGAACTTTTCCCGAAATACCTGTCTGAAAGGGGCTTTAGTGGGACTTTAAGTTTGTGCTATTTGTCCCCATGCAGCACCACCCACGAGTTACGCAACACTGAACAGACACCGCCCGCACAGTGCACCGCACACACGGCAGCAACGCGTTCTGGACTGAATTAAGTGTCGCTTTATTTTGTGAAAATGTCTGATAAAGTTGTGTTGCATTACTTCAATGGAAGAGGGAAAATGGAGTCGATCCGATGGCTTTTGGCCGCAGCTGGAGTCGAGGTTTGTTGCTCTGGAAAACTTTTCCACGTCTATGCAAAAAAAAAAAAAAAATTCTGTTGCAAAAAGTGGAGCGCGACTGACACTTTACATATAACCTTTTCCGAATGCTGTGCAATAAATGTAGTTTGTTTGCATATGGCAATCACAAAACAGCTACTTTAGAAATTGAATGTGTGCATTGTAACGTGATCTTGAGATCAATGCTTTTTCGCCTTGACTTTATTTTGTTCTTGTGTTCACAGTTTGAGGAGGTGTTTTTGACCAAGAGGGAGCATTATGAAAAACTGGTGAATGGTAAGTTCAGTAAATTCCTCATCATCTTGTTGTTTTATGAATATATTATTGTATGATATATTATATTAATATTATATATTAATGTGATTCCTATGTTTATTGTAGATGGAGCCCTGATGTTTCAGCAAGTGCCTTTGGTGGAAATAGATGGGATGCAGCTTGTGCAGTCAAGGGCTATCCTGAATTACATCGCTGGAAAATACAACCTCTACGGAAAAGACCTTAAAGAACGAGCTTTGTAAATATCGACTTTTAATGCAAATTGTTCCATAACTGTTATGAAACTAGTATCCTTGTATTATTTCCTTGTATTATTATCACTGTATTTTTGTCTTGAAGGATTGACATGTATTCAGAGGGCACTAGTGATCTAATGGAGCTTATCATAATGTCTGCTTTTACACCACCTGAAAACAAGCAGAAAAGTCTCAGTAATATAGAGCAAAAGGCAAAAGAGCGCTTCTTTCCTGTGTTTGAAAAGGTACTGATAGCTCTGACTATTCATTCCTCCCATTTTGAAGCATTTATTATCCACAAAATCATGCTGTTTTTGATATGACTTTTTTAGGGTCTTGCAAACTCTCATTTCCTGATGGGAAACCAGTTGAGCCGCGCTGACGTTCATCTTCTGGAAGCCTCTCTGATGCTGCAGGAGTTATTCCCTACAATACTGTCAACCTTTCCCAAAATCCAGGTGATCTGTTCCACGCTTTCCCACACAGACCATCAACCCCAAAATTGGACTTAACAATACCATTCCTGGTCACAGTTTATATTAGGTGTCTTTAACTACTATGTATTTGCATCAAAAAAGTAATTATTAGGTACAGTGATCTTATTGTGTTAATGTATTGAAAACACTGCTGATATTGATGTAGATACAGTGGGTGAAGAGGTCAACAATGTAATTATATATGCCATTAATTACAGCTGTAGTCAAGTTTTAGTAGGCTATTAAAATAACTATTTTTGTGAACATGTCTGTATCTTTAAATGTTGGCAGTCAGAATAGAGTGATGTTAAGTTTCATTAAACATTCAAATTTATATTTAACACAAATAAAAAAAACAGAGCACTGACTGTCAGATACACAGTAATGAGTTTAGTGAGTTGCCTGACCAATTCAGTCCATGAATCAAACCGATAATTCCTGTGATCTGTCTCTTTTCTTAGCAGCATGATTATGAATTTTATATAATTTTTCATTTGTTTTGCAGGCATTCCAGGAAAAACTGAAGGCCTTACCAAGAATCAGCAAATTCCTGCAGCCTGGCAGTGCAAGAAAGCCTCCGCCTGATGAGGCGTATGTGGAAAACGTGAAGGAGGTGTTGAGCCACCTCTTTTAAGTAGAAGATAACTAATTTACAAGCTTCTTTATTAAAACTGAGACGCTAACATGGACAGATTTATTTGGAATGTACAAGATACAATTATAATGTGAAATCGACATTGCAGCAGTTCAGTGCAAGTTGTCTGGAAGGTCCTAGTGATCACTTAGAAGATCAGAATTCGGAAAACCATCAGGAGGCTGAAATAAGAACAGACCATCAGAACAAACTCTCAGACAGATCATGTATTTGCTCTAGTAACAATACTGATCTTAATTACTATGGAGCATATAAATAAAAGATGATATTCAATCAGTCTTCCTTGTGTTCATGTGGTCAAAAACAGTGTGGGGAAAACATGACTTGAAACATGGTATTTTCAACTAGATTTTTACTTCTTGCATAAATGTAAAAAGAAGTCAAATGTAAAGTTCATACAGATACTGTCAAATGAAATTCCAGGACTTTCCAGGCACTAATTTTTGGGGGATTTCGAGGAGTACACTCAGAGATTTCACTTTTCAGACAATATCTTCATTATCTTTCCAATTGTAAAAAAGGTAAACAGATAAATTAACTATATACTAATAAAACAAAATGGCACAGATAAAGTGCAGCACATGCAATGACTGTGGCAGCTTTAACCATTGAAAGGATACGAAAAAGATATCTCTCTATCCTTATTCAAACTGACTTTTCCCCTCGTGAATATATGATGGACCATGATTTTGCATGAAAATATTGTTTCGCCTATGTCATATAGGCTATATTGTATTTCAATAATTTGAGACTTTTCATGAATTCAAGTTTTCAAGGGTTTTTCATTTTGATACTTCTGAACACAAGAATATAGTATATTTGTAACTGTGAAAGAGTTATCAATGCCACAAACTTTACCTCAATCCTGCCATGATCCCTGCAGGCATTATTTTCCCAGACTTCCTGAATCTCATTCCCATCACAACTGTAAGTACGCCAGCAGACACTATACAAAAAAAAAAGCAATGAAAGAGAAAGTTCAAAGCTGACATTTGCTGAGTATTTCTAAAGCAGGGTGGATCTTTATACTTACTCAAAGAGGTCCAGTAATCCTGTGGATC
Source organism: Squalius cephalus (assembly GCF_949319135.1). NCBI lineage: Eukaryota > Metazoa > Chordata > Actinopteri > Cypriniformes > Leuciscidae > Squalius > Squalius cephalus. The sequence continues at coordinate 2,158,806 of NC_137142.1, read as the reverse complement.
ATTTGATATCCGAAAGGCTCCGTATGCAGACACACTTCCAAAGAAGAGTCCAGCGATTAATGACACCACACTTCCTGTAGAAGTCAAGCACTAGATTCAATATCTCTATATTATCTTCAATATTTAGCTGCACATGTTCAATTTGAAAGGTGCATGAAAACAACATCACAATTCATACCTTTTCTTTTATATCCCATAAATCCCCCCAGAGCCAGAGCTGCAGCATAAGCGAAGCCCCACCAGTCCACTGCCATCTTCTGCTGGAGAAATGAGCATTCACATATCATGCACCAGGACTGAATAATAACATCATTCAAGAACACATTGCAGATGAAATGAAGCTACATGACTAATCAAAAACATAGTCAGCGAAATCATTACCAAATATCGCGGGTAAACTGCAGGTATGTATGATTTAATAGCTGGAAATGAGTTGTGCAAGTGCTGTAGGGCAGCTGTGCTGATAAGCAGTCTAAAATCTATGCTGAAGTTCGTAACAAGGAACTGACGTCACGATGACGCGAGAACAGGGAAGTGAGTGTGAAACGCGAGCGCGCCAAATCAGACACTGGTGTATTTTAAACAACACATTGATCTTGGCAAAATTCTTTACATATAGATAGATTTATCAAAACAAACTGTTCTCTTTTGTACCATACTATACGCCCGCGCGCGCGTGTGTGTTTTTCCTTTAATGTAACGCTCGTGGCGCGCAGTTTAATTCTCAAATTAGTATTTGGTTCCTAATCTAATAAAACAAGCGGTGTGACTATAAGGAATGATCAAATGTAAATGCATGCAGGTGCGAATGGGTCAAACGGAGCTCAAAATGATTTTTGAAGCACCTGCTGATATGCAACGAAAACTTAAAATCACCATGAAATCAAAATAGACTATTCTTTTTTTAATTATGGAATATTGCAGTATTTATTATGAATTATTTATCCGCGCACATCATTGTTTTTTTTTATTCATGTGCCTCGAAATCTTGAATTAAAATAACTCCCCTTGCAGCGCCTTCTCTTCTCGGTGCGAGGGCGGGGCAACCTGCCACTCACATGATATCGACCAATAGCAAACCACAACTATCCAATCAATTCCCCATGTAAAAATCAAGCCCCGCCCTACATTTGTTCTTGTTCGTGAATTAAGCTGTTTGATTAAAATATTTAGGTCTATAGTTTGACTCTAAATTGAACATATGCACGGTTACCTGGTTTCCGCTTGGCATTTACAGTTGTAGCCTATTTATATTTCAATGCCGTTATCACACACCTAATTTGACAATAAACCAGTTTTACTGACTGCAATAAAGAATTTAATTGAATGGGAATAAGAAACACGGTGTCTGTATTTAACATGCACACGCAATTCATTTTTCCATTCAAATGTTATTTTTAATGTGATGACTAAAAACATTATTTGAGATTGTCTCCATTTGTAAAACGGGATGTTTCAAGATGTATGAAATCCAACATTTGATAGAAAACACTTTTATTTAAAATAAAAAGACATGAATTACCACTATAACCAGTAGATTGCGGCAGAGGAGCATTTATTGGCTCATATTAGCTATTTCCTGTAGTATTTTTTTTCACACGTTTTGCTTTTGAATAAATATGAAACATCGCTAGGTCACTATAAAAAAAAACATCACTATAAAATCACTACGTTTAAAATTAAATGTTGTCAAGGTGAAGTACTCACAAAGTCTCATGAAAAACAATAAAGCGAACACCGCGCTCTCCCTCTATAATCACTGAAGCTGTCAGTCAGTACAGCGCAAGCTCATGATTTCGGCACACATGAGAAAACTCCTATTTTGTTCAATAAATCTAAATAAGTGCCCAATAAATCTTTAATTTACAGTGTTGATGCTTTTTTTCCACATGAAAGTGCGAAAACTGATGGTCGAATTGAATTTTGCTGAGAAGGAACACTGAGGAAGGGGTCTTTTTATGTCATCTTACATTTGAATAACTAAATGATTGCTAAGCTTGACTATTTAAGTGACTATATTCTGATTATAAACTAAGTATTACACTATTCATGCTGTTAACGATTCTTCAGGACATTGGAGATAACAACACACCAACAAGTGACATTTCACCGGAAGTTTTCCAGCTGGCTTATATTATTGCAGACGTTGAACGTTCCATATGGTCAATTAACATTGAAAATTCATGTCAACATTGAACAGAAATGCAGCAAAGCACTAAACCTATGTTTAGTAAGCCAAGAATGGGGGCAAACATCGATTATACTCTTCTTTGGTCTGTTGATGACTATGGATGTAGTAGTATATGGATATATCGATCTGCATCGCTTAAGAGGTCAGATTTTATTCAGATGAATTACAGGTGCAATAAAACAACTCCAATTTCAGCAATGCAAGTTGAGCCAGGAGAGTCTCCAATGATATGTAGCTTACTGGATCAATGTACAAGGGCATAAAACAGATCAATAATAGAAGAAAAACAACAGTAATAGAGAAAGCAAGGGCTGGAGGAATGTCACTAAATAATCAGCAGTTACAGTTTCCCCAATAATACCTCCTTGGTTATTTAGTCAACCTGATGTATAAAGTTTTTCTTTTAAATCCACCAAGAATAATGGACTTAAAGGGATGGTGTTCACCAAAAAAAAAAGAAAATGTTGTCATATCTTATACTCACCATCATGTTGTTTCAAACCTAAATGAGTTTCTTCTTCTGTTGAACGCAAAATGAGATATTTTAAAGAATGTTGTTAATCCAACAGTTGACGGTAGCCATTGACTTCCATAGTAGAAAAACAAATAGTATAGAAGTGGCTGCTGTTAACTGTCTGGCTACCAGCATTCTTCAGTAGACTGTAATCTCATCTATAGACTATAACACAGGTCTCATCCATACAGACTGAAATCACTTCACACTCACTCACGGGAGGGGGCGGTAAGCGCCTAAAGCTGGTGTGCGACCCGCCATTAAACCCACAGAAGAAGAAGCTGTTCCGTTCCTATGGTTCTTCCCTCACAAATATACGCGAATCCCGCGGGGGGGTTGTAAGACTTTCATGAGGACACAGCATTTACCAGTTTATTTACTTTATAACGCTTAAAATAAACGTTAGGTTGTTTTTCTTTAACCCCAACCACTGGGTTACACATATTGGGTCACCGCTGGGTTAATTTTACATTGTTGGGTTATTTTTAGTAACAACCCAGCTTTTGGGTTAAACACTGTTCCCGCTGCGACGGTTCGAATTTTAACGGTCGAGTGACAGTCAACAATATACATGAATGTGAAAGGTAAGTCATATCGTTTTATGATGTATAACTCTTATAACATTAGGTATTGTGTATTGAGACGTTACATTTTGTATCATTAAGTTGTAAATCAGTTTTGTTGTCCTCTATCGATTGTATTATCACAGTTAGCTCGCTAGCAGTAATAGAGTAATTAGTAAAAAAGACTAGCGAAACAATTTAGATGTATTACTTAACGTTAACAATAATAATGCCTGCTTACTTATGTCGATAAACTATAAGTAGGTCAATATAGCATTCCGCCATATTTACTATATTCCGGACTGCTATTTTTCCATACTGCCACTACAATTTATGTATTGTCATGCATGTAACTGTATTAAAAATGTATTACAGAAGAGGAACAGCCTATTATAGTCATTGTACTTATAAAACTACGTCTGTTTTTGCATTTATAATGTGTTGTACTGAATGTGTGTACTTCTGTTTTAGAGAAATGGATTCCTATGTGAAGGAAAGACTACAACAGTGGAACCTCTGCCATTTAATTGAAACATTTCAAGGTAAGCTATTTACATTAGTGATAAATGGGTCATTGACAAGTAAAGCTTAAAAAAAAGGTGTTTTAAAAAATATATTTTCAGAACAGATATAATGCATATTTTTGAGTCATGAATAGGGTTGCCAATTTATGGAAAGGAAAATAAGGGACAATCGTGGTTCTTTATGGGAAAATAAGGGACACTCAAAATATTTGTACTGCACCACACAGTGCATATCAATTTAGCTTCTGTAGTTAAAATGTGTACAAAAGATGTCTTAAAGGTTCTCAGACAAACACATTTGGGTCATTTCGTGGAAAAATCAAACAAATTTCAGAAACTTTCCCGGCTCAAATTTTAGTTTTTGTTAACGTAAATGAAGAAGAAAGCCAAAATAGTAGGCTACATGTGATGGATGTATATTTACTGAGTAATTTACAGTTTTGTAAAATGGGTCAAAATGACAATTTTCACCTGAGATTTGGAGTCAGATTACAGGGGGGTTAAAATGACCTTAGAACTGCATCATTATTTTACTTTTACAGAGATTGTCAGGTCTATTTAGCTAAATCGGTTGACTTTAGCCATCTTCGTTTCATTATAGCTATGCTATGCCAACGGTGACATTTTAAAAATGGGAAAAAGCACTAGGCTACTTTTGTTTTTTGCCCAAAGTTTGCATGCCTCCAACTCATATTAAAAATATCTTAATATCCTTTTAGATTCTAATTCTTTACACACTTCTTTTGGTTTCTTAATTTTTAAGGCCGAATATGGTTAAATAAATAAATAAGTCCCAATATATAGGGATGTTAATGTGGGTCCATGAGTAAATTAGTGCATATTTTCAATGGTCGCACATTTTCTGAAGAAAAAATAATGTTGAAACTATAAATGTATTCTATCAACACAATTGAACATTACTGAGTGCCATAAATAGTATTTTTCCAAAGTTTGTGTGCCTGTAACTCTAAAAGTAATACATTTATCTTAATACTCTTTTATATTCTCATTCTTAATAAACTTTTCTTTTGTAATCTTAATTTTAAAGGCCCTATATGATTCAATCCCAGATATAATGTGGCTCCATGTTCAAATTGTTGAATTTTACCCATTGTCTATATATAGCTACACCAATGGATATTACTGTATCATCAACCTCTATTCAAAACGATAAACATAAAAGTTTTTTTTTTTTTTTGTCAGGAAGATACATAAGTTACATTAAAGATTTGCGCAAAACTTTTGCGATTTTTTTTTTCTTTTCTAAATATTGATAAAAAACTTGCGAAATGACGGCGTTTCCATTAACCGATGTTATGCAACTAAAACGTAATTTTTTCCTCTCGCGATAAGTCATTCCAAAAATCATGGCAACGGACGTTGTTAAGTTTATATATATCACAGCCACGTACCGCACTAGACGTTATTATTATTAATGGAAGGAAACGTAGGCGTGTTATCCAAGCATTAATGGCAAGGAAAGACCCTTATACTGTGTCTGTGAGCGGCACATATGAGGTGTTTCTGGGTTTTTCTCACTCATTTCTGCTCCGAGGTCTTGATTGTGGCATTTCTTTGAGGTTTAGAATCCAGTATTTCTGTCATTCTTTTGTCTTTTATGAATTTAATGAAGAACTCCGTCTCATATTCTGTCCAAACACACCGCGCCTTCTAAGTCAGGTGACTGTAAATGCGCAAAAACTGTTTCCATGGCAGTTTTGCGAAATATTTCTTTTTCGAATTGCCTGAAAAACCACCTCATGCGAGCGTAAAAACTTTTTTGCGATAAATGGGAGTTTTTGCGAAATTGACGTGTTTCCATTAAGCCTATTTTCAATTCGCAATTTCAATTTGCGCAATTTGAAGGGTAATGGAAACGCGGCTATAGATGGCATAAAATTTAAAAGCACAATAACTGAACCTGAACGTCTTTGAAATTACAGCCAAAAAAAAAAAAAAAAAAAAAAGCATTTATATGGCACTTAAAATTTTTAACTAGGCCTAAATGTTTTTGCAACCATGTATGAATAAATGAAAAGTGCATACTTTCCAGATAAAGAGAACTTAGATGATTAGTATGGGCTGCTTTTGGTGCTTGAGATTTTATTGGTTATTTTGTGTTTCAATAACAAGGTCCAACCAAGTAGCCTACGGTACAAGTTACTTTAATGTAAAATGTTTTTCTCTTTTTAACATTAACTTACAATAGTGAAAGATTTTTGATAACGCCTTCCCTCAGGTAGATTGCATGTTTTCTTGTGTTGCTGGACTCATGAACAATAATCACGTTGTTTGTAGATTTGTCTAAAAGAAATGGTTAATTCTCAATTTAGAGTGTATGCCTGAAAATACAGGACAAACTGCGTTCCGTATGGCTTTCATACGGGACACTTCATTGATGCCTTAAATACGGGAAGATTCCGTATTAGACGGAACGGTTGGCAACCCTAGTTATGTGTTTAAACAAGTTTAAGTTAAAAACATTTCATTAAGGTAATTAAGATAACAAAACAAAAAAAATATGTATTATTTAAATGTACTAAAAACTATTTCAATCCAAATAGGTTTTATAAGATAAAGTGATATATGTCATGCATTTATCAAATTATTTTAAAAGGGAAATAATGCACTAGGACACAAAATCTGTTCTTTTTCTTGTTCATCTCAACACAGAGGAAGGAGTGGATGAGGAAAGTTTCATGCTTCTGGATGACGCCAGCATTGCCGCTCTAATTCCAAGAATTGGTTTCAGGGTTAAATTCAAGAAATATCATTCAGAACTTCTGGGAGTAAGTTCACACTCACTAAACCATGATAGCTTTTTTGATCACATGTTTCAAGTGCAGTCAGTCTGGTTTGGGGAAAAACAAAATAACTTTTTGCACATCCAAATTTGATGACATTAACACGATGTTATAAAAATGCAGAACATTCAGTTTCTTATGGTCATAGAAGAGACATATTCCAACACAGTCATCAATTAATTACATGGTGAAGCAAACCGCTTCTTTGATCACTGATATTGTAAATAGCTTGCTGACCATGACAATAGCTCTTTTGCATCGACTTGCTCACTCAGATCATCCTAATGTCAGTACCATAAACAATCAATCTGAGAGAGCAGCTGGACTACTACTAAAACAGGGTTTTTCATTTAGTCAGAGACTTTGCCGTTTCCATGCATTTCATATGTGGAGCGTTTGGATGCAGTTACTGGCAGCGAGAGACAGATGGCAGTCCAGGACAACTTTCAACATGTTCTTAAAAATAAATGCTAGAATACTAGTGCCCTCGAATGACCAGCCACCTTTGTTCTAAACAACTCTGCATTCTGCTTGTCCTGTATGACACACAGGCACCAAATGATGCTGTGCGTTCAGCTGTCTACAGGCTGGTTGTTTAAGAAGGAAACTATGTTGTTGTCCCTGACCAAGTTGTGGAAGCACTTGGTTGTCTGTCAGTGAACTGTATGTTTTTCACCCATTACATTAGGGGTGGGCGATATGATCTAAATCTTATATAAAAAATGTCATGATTATCACAATTTTCAATATAATTAAAAAAACTAGCCTAAAACAAGTGAACACTGATAAAGAAAGAGCAAAGAAAACAAACTACAATAGAACATATTAGATGCATGAAAAGACATACCTGACAAACTTCAAGAACTAGAAATACTACATAAAAAGTAGTAGGCTAATCAAATGTATAAAAAACTGCATGTGTAAATATATATTTATTCTTATTAAAGTTACTAAAGTGATTCAGTCAAGACATTTTCTCTTTATTTTGTTTGATTAACATTAATAAACGACAGAAGGTAAATTTCGAAGTCGTCACTTTAAGACCGACTTCACGGATCCATTATACTCGTGTGTTTTCTTTCTCAACTGTTTACGTTCACTTTAAGACATAAATTACTGTTTACTTGCAAACACGTGGTCACTTTGACGCATATTAAGTATGTGTATTTAACCGTTCAAGCCCACTTTGTCATGCATCTCTCAGACAGCGCTGAGAAACAGAGGGCGAGCACATATACTGAAATGAGTTCTGCTTCAACGATTTAAAATATGTTTTTAAACCGCAATGCTTAAAAACGCATGCAAACGATAAGCTTTCATGACTGCGACAAATTCTGCATAGCTGCACTGAAGAATCTTCATTTTATAGCTGATAATGTCTGATATTTACATTCTTTTTCCCCTTTTAAACAGTCTCTGGGCAATAGCCCTGTCAACAATCAATCATGTCCCAGTCAATCACCTATGAGGAATGACCCACCAACCCCAGCACAGATAGTACTGGAAAGCTGCCAAACAAGAACAAGCAACTCAACCTTTGTAATAGCACGTCTTTTGATACACTTGAACTTTAATTTTATGCTGTTCTTTTATTATGTTTAAGAACAAATTTAATGTTTTTCTTTTCACAGGATATACGAGAAATACTGAGCAATTCTGGCGGATCAGCGTTATTATCATCTTTAGACAGAGACGGGCACCTAAGCCTCAAGGAGCGATGTCAGATGGTGCGGTTGTTGGTTTCTCATTTGATGGAAAGGTTTGGGGAAAAGTGAGTAGAGGTATTATTAAATAATAAAATCACTTGACCAGTGGAGATGAATTAAAAAACTGGCCTATATGAACGATTCATATGCTTGTTTGTATTGCTTGTTTCTTTGTATAGCCCAACAGCTGAGGTCAAAAAGGAGATGGCTTTGGCAATAACTGCCCAGTTTCCTTGTCTGAAAAGCAATGAGGGATACGGATATGTGAGTTCTGCTGACACAATCTGATTAAAAGATAATCAAGGGCTGATAAAGAGACTTAGTTCCCACTTTATTGTGACAGTGATTTATTTATACGTTTTGTTGCAGGAGGTATGGTATACACCTTGTCGCTATCGTCACCCTGCAACCGGGTATCTAGAAGAAAGACTCCGCAACGTGAGGAAACGTCTGAGGAAACAGCCATCCCAGAATTCCTCTTCCCAAACCAGTTTTCCACTGCCAGGTACAAACTAGGGATGGGTGATACAATAAAGCAAAGGTACAAATAAAATAAACTGTTTTTCAGGTAGGTCTAACATTAGTTTTCAGGAACATGCATTGAATAAATTAATCAAATGTAAAATAGCATTGCATATTTGACTGTATAAATTAAAGATTAATCCTTATTAAAGTTACAAAAGCTATTCAATTAAGAGCAGTGAGTGATTTGCTTTTATTTAGTTAACATTAAAAACATAGACATCAGGAATATTAGGTTGTTGTCACTTTAAGACATAATGCACTGATCCAGTGCAGTGATACTGTTACACATGCGTTGTCTTTCTCAGCTGTTTATGTTCACTTAAGACATACTTAAGGTTTGCTAGGATACTCGCCAAGACTGGCATGTCGACACAATTTTTGTGTCAATTTGTTTTTGCGCTTAAAGGTGTGTGTAAATTAAGTGTTATCTCCAGATGCTGCCACCCTCATTAGGCAAAGTTTACAGATTGCCTCATTAATGTTTGCAGGTTTCATATTAGCATTGGGTTTAAATCCAGAATATTGCCAAAGAAGCACTTTTACATTTAGCTTTGAAAACAAATCTTCGCCATCGTCTAGTCAATCAGCTCGCCTCACTCTCGTCATGTGATAGATGAAATCTGACTCTTGCTGCTGATCTGTGATTCCGACTCTCATTCGGCTTTCTTTCTCTGTTATCTTGCATTAATAAGCCTCTACTATCTTTCCTGCTTGTGGTTGCCAGATGTTCATGATTTTATTTTAATGTGTTTTAACTTCAATAGAGTCAGAGTTGTCTTCGACTGACATTCACACAATGCTTGAGTGGCTGAAGAACAATAGAGGCCCTCAAAACCAAGCCATGGAGTTCATGGGACAAACAGCACCTCATCGAGCTGCATGGATTCGATCCTCTGGAACGGAAACCATAGAAGAAATCGATGGAGAATATCCCAAACTTCACGACTTTCCTGGAATGGTGAGTATAATGATGTGCAGGATAGGGAATTTTCTGATGGGTTTTAGTCTAGATGTAAACTTACAGAGTGTGTCTGCTTCACGAACAGTGCTAGGAAAACTATTCCAAAGTTTAGGTGCTAAATAGGAAAAGGATCTATCAATCTGCAGTTGGTTTTGATATTCTAGGTATTATAAACTGGACAGAATTTTGAGGACTATAAACGTGAAGGACGATAATGCATTAAAGGGGACCTATTATGCACCTTTTCACAAAATGTAAAATAAGTCTCTGATGTCCCCAGAGTGTGTATGTGAAGTTTAAGCTCAAAATACCCAACCGATAATTTTTTACAGCATGTTTAAATCGTCACTTTTTGGGCCTGAGAAAAACGCACCGTTTTAGTGTGTCCCCTTTAAATGCAAATAAGCTGCTTCTGCACGGCACAGGGGGCGGAGCCTCACGAGCTCGCGCTCAGTGTCAGAACAATCTCATCTCACGGAAAGATGATAATATCAAAACAGAAACTCACAGTAACAGTGTTCATTTCGACCCGGAGTCGGACAATAATGCCTACAGAGTAGTGCTGTATGGAGATGGAACAGGTATAGTTTAGTTTAATTACGGTTGTAACCTATTTGTCATTGCTTGTATCCACTATTAATACAAGCCTGCTGTAGCAGACCCCGTCCGAATGATGACCAAAAATATACTGATGAGTTTAATAAAGTTTATTGTACATCACACAAAAGATGAAGCATCAGTTTTACTCCAGAAAATCACCGTAAGAGCTGAGTAAACACAGCATAAGAAGTGCGTAAGTACATAAACAAAATTCAGTAGAGTTGAGGGAGCATTCTCTTCGAATACAAAATGAATCCACCTCGTCTTCAGCGGCTGGCTCAGATTTCGGGAGTAAATAGAGAGAGAGCTATGTGAATTAAAGGAGACATATCATGCTTTTAAATCGTTCCTTTTTACATATAAATCATACATTTGTGGTCTATATAAAGCGGAACTGCAATGCTTGGGTCTGAATTCCTCATTATTATAGCTCCACAGGCCCCTTTTCTACCCCTTTTCTGATGTGCGTCTGAGAGCAACTCGTTTTGGTGCGGTCTCTTTAAATACAAATGAGACACTTCATACCCCGCCCCCTCTCCAGGATGCAGAGGTGACACTCGGTTCAACTCCACCCCCGTTCGGCCATTTTTGTAGTTTGATAGCAGAGATACGATTATCTAGCGGCACAGAAACTTTTGTACATCCAAGATTTGTGTCAACACAGAAAACATTTCATCATTGGATAGTTTTTTCGTTTTATTAAAGTGTTGTTTTATGTCAGCTTAATGCCTGGAACGCTTTTCAGAAAAGATAAGGCAACTTATTTAGCACAATTCACACGGTAATTCAGGAAAAAATATCTCAGAATGCTCCACATGAAACTTTGGTCTTCCGACCTTTTACCACCGTGTCAATTTATTTTGATTAATATGTGTGAGGGAGAGAGAGAGCAAGACAGCGCCTAGTTTAGAGACGGTAAGTCTTGTTTACACTTTCGCCTGGCTCCGAAGAGAGAGCGAGTGCGTGCGCGCGACCGGGTCTCTCTCTCTGCTCGTTCTTTCAGTTAAACATGCGCCCTGTCACAAGCGCAGCAGTTCATCTACATTACTCACCGATCAAATAAGACTTTGGCGGGACAAAAAAATCGCTTTGGCGGGCGCTAAAACAAGTTCAATGCAGGAAAAACCCTGTTGTTGCTGAAGTAGTTATCCTTGAAGTGCTTCGCATTCGCGCACACAAAAATGACTTTATGGGTACATTTCCGTTAAAAATAAAACTCAACCAGGCACTTCGAAGAGGTTCTGATGCTGGGAGACGGTGTAATGAAGCGTGTGGGTTACTACATCCAACAACCGAACATTTTGACTTACCCTCTCGTAAGTTCTGCATCCTTTAGCTTGGACTACAAAATCACAGCGAGAAATAAAAATGGCGGATTGCTCGAAGTGTTGAGCCGGTAGTCGATGTCCTTATTTGGCTGTTCCGCTGCAAATACTGTGACGTAATTGTTCACAAAACATCATAGAGAATAGAAAAATCGGAACAGGTTGAAAAATAAGGCCAAAACAGAATATAAAGATATCAACGAAACACCTGAAGAGACTAATTTCAAATTTTCTATACTTCTAAACACTAAAAATATACAACAAAATGCATTTAAGGGCTAAAAAAGTGGATTTAGCATGATATGTCCCCTTTAATACATCCAGCAACACAACACCTACAATGCTTGGGAGACATCTCATCAGTGCAGAAATGGTGGATGTGTACAACTCACTGTGAACTCGATCAGGGCGGGTCTATGTTAAAACAGCAGTATCTGTCAACACTCGTGGGCGGGGCCTGTGGCTGTTGTGACGTCACACCAGCCCCATGGCTGAAACAGGTCGTTGGGAGACACTGCTTATGATTTATGGGGATTAAAAAAAAAAATGAGTGAGTGGATTTTTATCACTATAGGGTGGTTGTGTACACACACTGCCAACACACATTTATGTCCAAACACCATGCAGAAGTGAATTTTGCATAATAGGTCCCCTTTAAGAGCTCGGTCAAGTACTGGGAAGCTAAACCATTTAGAGCTTTGTAAGTAATTTGCAAGTTTTCAAAATGTATACAGTGTTTAATAGGGAGCCAATGCAGTGTTGACAGAACCGGGCTAATATGGTCATACTTCCTGGTTCTAGTACGAACTCGAGCTGCTGCGTATTGGACCAGCTGTAGTTTGTTTATTATGCGTGCAGGGCAACCACCCATAAGAGCATTACAATAATCTAACCTTGAGGTCATGAACGCATGAACTAACTTTTCTGCATTTGTCACTGAGAGCATATGTCGTATTTTTAAGATGGAAGAATGCGGATTTACAGATGCTAGAAATGTGGCTTTCAAATGAAAGATTGGTATCAAAGAGCACACCCAGGTTCCTAACCGACAACGAAGACTTGACACAGCAGCCATCAAGTATTAGACAGTATTCTAGGTTAATTCGTGCAGAGGTTTTTGGTCCAATCGTTAGCAACTCTGTTTTTTCAGAATTAAGTAGTAGGAAATTACTAGTCATCCAATTTTTTACATCAGCAGCTAATTTTGTGAATTGGTTAGTTTCGTTCGGCACGAAGAAATATAGAGCTGAGTATCATCAGTGTAACAGTGAAAGCTAATGCCATGCTTCCAAATGATATCTCCCAAGGGTAGCATGTACAGCAACGGTCTTAGTACTGAGCCTTGAGGTACTCCATACTGAACTTGGAAGATGCCAAGAAGAGGTTTATATCCCATCTTGGGTCAAGGTTAATGGCACAGTATATAGGCCAGGGATGACTGTTTTTACGCTCTGCACTACAGATAGAGATACTCAGTTTTGTTGTATTAAGAAAAAAACACTGTTAATGACAAAGTGAAGCTAATAATCCAGAGATGGGTAACAATTCGTTTCAGTCATTACTTTGCCTACAGTATGTTGTTGTTCCTGACCAGGTTTGATAAGCACTTAGTGTCAGTGAACTGCATGTTCTCACAGAAAATACAGATGTTTCAGAATAGGAAAGGGTGAGGCATAGCTGCACTGAAGAATCTTCATTACAGCTACACATCGTTGTCATTGCATTGCTAATAACGTCTGATATTTACTTTATTTTTATTTATTTTTTAAACAGTCTCTGGGCAATAGCTCTGTCAACAATCAATCATGTCCCAATCAATCACCTATGAGGAATGACCCACCAACCCCAGCACAGATAGTACTGGAAAGCTGCCAAACAAGAACAAGCAACTCAACCTTTGTAATAGCACGTCTTTTGATACACTTGAACTTAAATTTTGGTAATTGTTTTATTATATTTCAGAACCAATTGAATTTTCTTCTTTTCACAGGATATACGAGAAATACTGAGCAATTCTGGAGGATCAGCAATAATATCATCTTTAGACAGAGACAGGCACCTAAGCCTCAAGGAGCGACGTCAGATGGTGCGGGTGTTGGTTTCTCATTTAATGAAAAGGTTTGGGGAAACGTGAGTAGAACTATTAAATGATAAAAATCACTTGACCAGTGGACATGAATTAATAAACTTGCCTATATGAACGATTCAAATGCTTGTTTGTATTGCATGTTTCTTTGTATAGCCCAACAGCTGAGGTCAAAAAGGAGATGGCTTTGGCAATAACTGCCCAGTTTCCTTGTCTGAAAAGCAATGAGGGATACGGATATGTAAGTTCTGCTGACACAATCTGATTAAAAGATAATCAAGGGCTGATAAAGAGAATTAGTCCCCACTTTATTGTGACAATGATTTATTTATACGTTTTGTTGCAGGAGGTATGGTATACACCTTGTCGTTATCGTCACCCTGCAACCGGGTATCTAGAAGAAAGACTCCGCAACGTGAGGAAACGTCTGAGAGGCCAGAAACAGCACAGCAATCCACAGCCATCCCAGAATTCCTCTCCCCGACCCAGTTTTCCACTGCCAGGTTTGTGCTAGGGATGGGTGTTTATATGCAAAGGGTTTTAATGTGCAGAGAAAATGCTGTACGTTAGCTGTTTAGACAATTTGCATGGCATAAAACTCTCTAATTTTACTGTAAAATGAAAGGGATAGTTACCTTTATGCATTAGGCAGACGCTTTTATCCAAAGCGACTTACATTGCATTTCAAGGAACACATTTACATTCTTATCAGTTTTTGCTTCCCCTGGGAATCAAACCCATGACCTTGGCGTTGCAAGCGCCAACGCTCTACTGTTTGAGCTGCAGGAAAGCTTAATTGTTCACCCAACATTAACTGTCATAATGTCTCCTATGCCATTCCAACTCAGTGTTATTTCATGTCTTTAGTGAAAAACGACACCAGATCTGAGGCAGAATATCTGGGCAATTATCTGTATTCCAAGTCCTCTGCAGTCATACGGTAGTTTTATGTAAGGGACACACTGAAGCTTGACTGTTAATCTTCACCTTAGTTTTCAAATATCATGTTTTTAAAATAGATTAAAATTGGTTTTATCATTTTTAATTTAGAGATTTTAACCTCAAGATGGAAAGTTATCATCTGTTTTTTGGTTTAAAATGTAATGTTTATATTTTAATCTTTTTTGCACATAGTGTATAGCATAGCCTAATAGATGCGTTCACTACATGCACTATATTGCCAAAAGTTTTGCGACGTCTGCCTTTACATGCACATGAACTTTAATGACATCCCATTCTTAATCAGTAGGGTTTAATATGGAGTTGGTCAAACCCTTTGCAGCTATAACAGCTTCAACTCTTCTGGGAAGCCTTTCCTCAAGATTTAGGAGTGTGTTTATGGGACTTTTTGAGCATTCTTCTTGAGGTCAGGCACTGATGTTGGACGAGAAGGCCTGGCTGGCAGTCTCCGCTCTAATTCATTCCCAAAGGTGTTCTATTGGGTTGAGGTCAGGACTCTGTGCAGGCCAGTCAAGTTCCTCCACACCAAACTTGCTCATTCATGTCTTTATGGACCTTGCTTTGTGCACTGGTGCACAGTCATGTTGGAACAGGAACATCCCCTAACTGTTCCCACAAAGTTGGGAGCATGAAATTGTCCAAAATGTATTGGTATGCTGAAGTATTAAGAGTTCCTTTCACTGGAACTAAGGGGCCAACCCCAACCCATGAAAAACAACCCCACACCATAATCCCCCCTCCACCAAAACGTTGGCTGTTGAGTCAATAAAAAAAAAACAAGACGACTTTGCGCCAAACAACGCCTCCTTAGATGTTCTAAAATGATTGTAAGCCACGGCTTCACTGGGCTTTATTATTGCTTTTTTAAACTGTTATAAAATGGGCTAAAACAGGGGTTAGTAAATGATGACATTATTTATAAAAAAAGAAAAAGAAATTGTGCCTAGGGCTGGGACGGTTACCGCATTACCGCAATACCGTGGTCACGTGACGCCTACCGCGGTCTGAGCTCGTCACCTCCATCACCGCAAAAAAAAAAAAATTAAAATTAAACACTGGCCTTCACATGTGTTCACGTTGTGTCTAATGACATGGATTCATTGATTCTAATGACATGGATTGTGTCTAATAACAGTGTCTTACATGGATTCAAGGTTTTCTAAACAAAACTTATCATCAAAAGATGGAGCAAATCCGACCTTTCGCAAGTTGGGGAGCGCAATGTTCCATGACACATAATAACATTCCATTCGTAGGCTATTGAAAATAACAAAAAAAAGTCAATATCAAAATAAACACCCTGTCCAGACTCCCAATTATATTGCAAATGTCTTATAGCCTATAATTTGAAGCCCCAAAAGCAGGACCTCAGCTTTTAATTGCACGTGCTTATTTAACACAATTCTCTCACGTGAAGACCGCGTTTGTCAATCCTCGTGGAGTCGTGGCAAGTGCACAGCACCAGAGAGTAATCTTGACAGCACTTGCAAGAAAATGGATAAGTAGGCTACATAATCAAATTCACAAATATTACACCATTTAAACATTATTAAAAATAGATAGGCTACTGAGTTACTAAAACAATCTTTGTCAAAGAATACACTTGTATGTTCACAGTTTGAACGTTCTTGTTTCCATTTGTTTAATTTCAAGATCTGAGGTGAATTATCCATTGTTGCTTTTACAGCTACAAAGCTGGAGCACTAAATGATATTCAAAGTCACATTGCATGCTTTTATGTTAACATTAAATAAAGCACATAAACAGTACCTGAGATTATCATTGTCACACTTTGTTTATTCCAGCCGCGACATCGCAAAAAAAAAAAAAAAACTGGGGGAGGGGGGTTGAGGTTTAAAGCGGTTTAGCGCTATACCGCGGGAATTTCTTGCTTTTCAACCGCAGTAAGAAAAAATCCATACCGCCCCAGCCCTAATTGTGCCTATGGTAAACAAGAGCAGTGGTTCTCAACTCTGGTTCAGGAGTATCCCCAACTGTACTTATTTTGGGTGTCTTCCTTATCTGACACCCATTTCCCATCTTGGAGTCTTTATTAATGTTGCATTCCATTAACCCCGGAAGTCGGAGCTGGGAATGATGTCACACCCGAGTTGATGCTTGCTCTCTCGAAATGCAAACAAACATACAACATAAAGTAGCTGTGTTTAGCACAGATAATGGCTGAAGTATCATATCCACAAATAGAGGTTGGATAGTACTGTGTGCACCACTTAGGTTGAGACACAGACAAACGGAAGTGCTAATAAACAAAATATTACTACTGTTTTACTACTGTTGATGCTCTGAGCAGCCATATTGCGGGGTCTTAAAAAGTCTAAAATTCTGAACTTTCAATTTAAGGCCCTAAAAAGTCTTAAAAACGGCCAGATTTTCATCCTAGGTCTTAAATTTCATTTAGTCAGGTCTAAAAAAGTGTTAACCCTCGTTCATTTCCAGAAACGCTGGCCACAGAAAGTTATTACAAAGTAGCAAAAAAGTATGGAGTTGTAGCCTACAAAGCGGAGCCCTAGAGCAGGGGTCTCCAACACGTCGCTCGCGTGCTACCAATAGCTTGTGGCTTGATATGAGCTAGCTCGCCAGAGGCCGTTCACATATCGCGTCTTTTGCACGCTCAAGTTTGTTCAAATGTAGGTGCACGGCAAGCGCGCTCATAATTGAAGCGGCGTGCTCATTTTTTTACCAGGCGCATCGCTATGAAAAAAATCTAAACTTTTCAGAATGCCGCAAACGCACCGCAGGTCATGTGACAGGAACCAACCAATCACCCCTTTCCATAACAACATTGAAAGCTCAGTCAACATGAAGGATGGGGGTGCACCCAAACACTACTAATAAATATAAGCTAATGTGTAAATGTCAGTAATTTATCTTTTTTGACTCATTCTTTTTATAAAAAATTATTTAAAGGCTGAAATATGAGGTTTATCTTTGTATAAAACCTTTTTTGTCAAAACTTTATTTGAACTTGTACATGTTAGTAGATAACATGTTGCAAGACACTCTTTTAAAGTCTGGCCATCATTTTTAATGGTATTTTAATGTTTACGTAAACAAAAAGTGCATATTGATGCTAATCAATTTATTTGCTGTTTTTCGACATAAAACTTGTTGAATTGACTTCATTCTGTAGTATTAGTACTTTTTGAACAGGATTCTGTGATAACCGTGATTAATTTTGGTCACTTTAATCATCTCATCATTTCCTCTCTAGTTATGATCAACTATGATCAACTAAAACAACAATAATTGTGTTCTTACAGCATAATATACAAGAGTACAATTTTCTATTAAAAATATATCTACCTCTCCCTCTCTCTCACACACACACATCAGATAATCCTAGATAGATAGATACTCTAATGATCCCGAGGTAGCTATCTATCTAACTTGGATAATGTGTCATATAGGTCTTAAATTTCAATCTTTATGGTCTTAAAATGTCTTAAAAAGGTCTTAAATTTGACTTACTGAAACCTGCAGAAACCCTGTATTGGATTATGAATTTGGGGTTGTTCCAGTTCCTCCAAGTTTCCCATTTGGAATTCTGACTTGAGGGGGCGTTCCTACCAGTTTCCCAATTCAGAGTATAAATGAGACTCTCCATAACGTGCTGATAATTTGAATCGGGTGTGTTTCTTTAGAGAGACAAAAATTATTATTTTGATTTATTTTTAAATGATTATTTTTGTTGTCGATTAATCTAACGATTATTTTCCCGATTAATCTAATGGTTATTTTTTGGATTAGATGATTCATCCTTTGGCTAACTTTCCAATAAATAATAAGTACAACTTCTACCATTAGTGTTTCAAACGTTTATTTAATAATTTTCTAAAAAATACTTTGAAACTGTGACATCCTTTTGACATCCTTCTTCCTGAGAAATAAGCAAACTCAAAAATAGCATCAGTATCATATTTAAACATGAAATCTATGAATGCTAACAATATAACAGCTGTAGTGCATCTGTATATTATTTTAATATGAAATCTATGAATAATGACAAATAATTGTATTTCAGAAAGGGTAGTGTATTTATGTCATTTTATTATGAAACATACGAATGCAGGAAGCATTTTAAACTTTTTCAACTAATGATACCATTTATCATAAAATGTAAGATGTATACATTCACAGTGTAGGCCTAATTAGGAAGTGTGTTGTTTACTATAATCTGTTATTTATTACCGTAGTTGGGGAGTATGATTTACTTCATTGACTAGTCAATAGTAAATGGAAATGCACTTGTATTTATGTGCAAAAGGTTCACATACACTAGCTTAATGCCTAGTGTTTATAAATGTAACGTAAGTCGTTTATTTTTAAAGTCTACATGTGCATACACAACTTAAAACAACTGGCAAATGCACTGAAAGCATTGTTGCAAGATTAAAGTTGAAGTTATAAGTTAAAGTCCGTTTTGTTGTCACCGTAATAAAGTACATCTGCAACGTTAGCGATTAACATTAGCGTTATTACCTAGTACACCGAGAGCTTTAGCTCTAAGGAGACTTCGATGAGTTTTTGACCAAAACACAGCAGGTAAGAACGCAACAACTCCCAAAACTCGCTGTAATAAATGCTAAGTTACTTACCCAGCTGGCTCGTCGTTTTGAGGTCGGAGAGTCCCAGGATGTTTTCTTTTAAGGTGCTCGTACGTACACAGCAGTTGGTATGCCATTTCAGCTTGAACAAAGTGAACAAAGCACCATTTTATTTGGCCTCAGTTTACAGCATTCCCACACTATTGATGATCGTGGCCTGGATCGTGTGATAGATTCTCATTTTCACCATGCCCAGGAGCAGTATTCGGCATTATTCAAGATAAACGTAAATAATGTGACGCGTCAACGTATTTTCGTAGTCGACATAATCGATGACGTCGACGCGTCGTTGCAGCCCTTGTGAACTCCATAACCAGGTTTGGCAAACACTGACGTGTTGTTTTTTGTTTTATATAGTTGTCTTCCCTCATTTTAATGTGTTTTACCTTCAATAGAGTCACAGTTATCTTCGACTGTCATCCAAACAATGATTGAGTGGCTGAAGAACAATAGAAGCCCTCACAGTCAAGTCATGGAGTTCATGAGACATACAGCACCTCATCGAGCTGCATGGATTCGATCACCTGGGACAAAAACCATAGAAGAAATCAATGGAGAATATCCCAGACTTCACGACTCTCCTGGAATGGTGAGTACAATTTTCTGAAGGGTTGTTTTAGCATGTAGTAGCCTGGGAAAACCCAGACAATTTAGATTTGCTCTGCAAGTAGTCTGGCAAAGAGCTCATTCAAGCCCATTTCTAATCCATCGAAATCGCGGCACCAATCAGAAACGTTGGGGCGGGCTTTACACGATGACGATCGTTCTGATTGGTTTTAGGTCTATCCAATTGTGCCCATTGAGCGACGTCCATTGGTGAAGCGCAGCAACTTTTAACCCTCTGGAGTCTGAGGTGTTTTTGGGGCCCTTGAGATGTTTTGACATGACCTGACATTTGTGCTTATTTCAGCTACTTACAACATACTATTGGCCAACATGTAATTTTGTTGTATTCAGCACAAACTCTGCTACAATAATATGTGAGCAAAATGGATGTACATGTTTGCATTTTATAGAAAAAAAAATGATGCGTGGTTAGTATGTTTTGGGAAAAACATTGTCACTGCAATAAGGCCATTTTACACATACTGAATAGTTTTCCATAAGACTTTGGAATTACTATTCTTGTAGGCTAGAATTTTTTCTACAAAATGAGGTGAAAATCATTCTGACCACTCTTTCACAAACAACAATATAACGATTTTAATTTTGCATGTCAGTTTTTGTGTCAGCACTGCTGTATGCGTGGGCCATGAATATTAATGTGATTCACACCAGGGGTGTGACTAAAGACACTCCCCCCATGGCTAATGGGCCATCAAGGTGCTGTGAGGCAGCCTGAACAAAGAATGATGATCTAAGAATGATTCACTGATGAATAAAAAGTTAAAAAGAACAGCATTTATTCAAAATAGAAATCTTTTCTAACAATGGAAAGACTTAAAGTTATTACTATCACTTAATACATCCTTTCCAAAAAAGAAAGAAAAAAAGACCAAACTTTTTATCAAAAATATTTTTATTCAAAGAATCCTGAAAAAACTATTACAGGTTATAAAAAATATATATTAAGCAGCACAACGGTTTCCAACACTGATTTAAAACTCATTGCCGTTTTCTGTGACACACCACAGAGCTCTGTTATAAGTTGCTCCATAAACTCTTTATTGGACAAGTTACCATGTAGCTCTTTGTGCACAATGAAAGAGCTGGTGGAAGCAATGTCCAAGAAGTGTAGAAAAATCTTACTGTACCACTTCATGGTTATGTGCTGTGTTGTGTAGTACTGTAACAGCTGATCAGACAGGTCAACACCCCTCATGTGTTTGTTGTAGGCAGTCACAGGTGCAGGACATGGAAATGTCTTTGTCCTCCATGTATCTGTTTTCACCCTCATCTGCGCAGTGTCTCCTGTATAAGCAGAATGGATGTTTTTTGTCATTTCACACAAGAATAGGTAGGCTACTTTTATATTATGACGATGTAAACACAATTAGGCTACATTTCATCTGTAAAATATTACGTCTATGCACTTACTCGGTATGATTTCTCGATCGCACTGAGAACTGAAGGTTCACATTCCTAAAAAACAACATCAAAATAAAACTTTTAGCATACATTATACAAAGTAAACTGCTGAGCAAGTGATGGTTATGGACGAACAATGTATAGTTGATGGGCCATAGAATGGAGAAATATCTATTTATGGGCCATAGACCGCGTCACCGCGAGTATCTGTTGATGGGTATCCGCACGCATTTAGTGACACACGCAATGAACGGATCGTTCGCGAACGACACACATCACTACATTTCAAACATTTACACCTGTATTCACAAACATCTGTGCATAAGGCAGTATTGAAGCGTGTCTTGGCTAACCAAAATCGAGCATTTATATAAAAATATAATGTAGACAGTAGGCTATCACATATTTTACCGGAGGCTGAAACATATTTGCACTAAATCACATTAGCAGATATTCGCAAACAAGCTACATTACGCATAAAGAAGTATTTTAGCATTATAATCAGTGTCATAAGCTAATCAAAACTGAGTGAAATATATATGAAGTATATCAATTTAGCACTGAAAGGTTGCCTACCAGTCTAGTTCACGTTTTAACATGTTTCTGTCTATTTATAGATGCATATACATGTACGATATTAGGCTTAGTTCATGTTTTTACTCCAAACTCATTTCATAACATACATTTTAATCTGGCACTGCCAGTTTAACATGTCTTACCTTAAAAATCTTCTCATCTTCAAATCGCGTTCTTCTGAGGTAAATCCAAGGTAAACAGCACAACACAGCACAAACGTCTTCAAACTCAATGAAAAGCAGAGAGGAGTAAGTTCCCGAAGTCTCTGGTTCTTTGTTTTGAGGTGATGAGGGCGTTTACAGGTCTGCGTTCTGCCGCGTGGATCATTTGAATGTCAATCGCTCGTGCACGCGTGGGTGTGGTCACATTATAGTTAATTAGGATGTGTTTGAGAAACTGTACATGCCGCTGCTTTCTTACGGATTACTTAAACAGAGAATATTTGTTTTTTATATAATTTACATATTTTAAAAATAGAGACTCCAAGCGTTGTATAGACATGTGTTTTAAGTCTGTGTGACAAACATTCGCTGAGTTACAGGTCATTTTCTGTCGCGTTTCAGAATGAGTTTCACATTGAGAGAGACGGCAGAACGCGCATCATGTTTATTTTTCTTTATTTGGCGAAAAGCACAACACTTTGTTTTTATTATGAGTATGCACAAAAAAAAATACACACTTAACAGGATCGATTGATGTACAACACAAGCATATAAGATAAAAATTAATATTAGAATTTAGATTTTTTTTTTGCACTGATAAGGAAAAAAAACGAGCCTATCACGCCGGCGCGATAGCCGACCTCAGGGGGTTAAATGCATTATTATATTTAAATTGCAAACACATGAGGACAGTCTCCATGAAAGACCCACTGGCAGATGAACGTGCTACTACATTTCTCTCCGAAACGGTAGGAAATTAAATTAGATTTAATAGAGGATTTTAACTGTGACAAGATGATTGACAGGGCAGTTTAAGTGACAGGATGCACGCGACAGATCCGTCCGATAAAGATGACGAAGTAGTGTGTCCCAAAGCTTGCCTACTTTTTTGCTACACATTCAAAAGTAAATACCTTTTCTTCACAAAAAGAGTACATACTTTTATGGCGTAGTGTAACTTAGGCGAATTGGGACGCAGCATATGGCTTTACACAATGCCGATCGCTCTGATTGGTTTTAGGTCTATCCAATTGCGCCCAGAGGCATTTGAGCGACGTCCGTTGGTGACGCCCCTTTGGAAATGAGTTATTAATGAAGCTTTGCCAGACCATAACTCAGTTACTACTGAGAATGTTCTGGTTTTAACCAGGCTAAGCATGTAATAGAAATCTTCATCTTATTCATTCTATTGTTACTTGCAATCTAGCATTATTATTGTTGTTTTTATCTAGATATTACAGGACTTTGAAGTTGTATTCCCTGACCATGCTGACCGCCTTTATGAATTTTGGGCTCCTGTCTTCACTGACCGGATTTTACTTTTTACAAAAAAAGAACCCAAGGCTTCTGACGTCCTTCCAGAAAATCTGGAAACACTGCCAATAGGTAGGACATCCTATTAAAATCACACACAGAATACCATGCTTACTATAGCTCTCTAACATGCATTGTTCTGACTGGTTGACTGAGGTTCTAAGTGGTTGAATTTTCATAACTGCAAGTTAGGGTTAAAATATTAGTTCAATTCAGAATTAAAGTTTCCTGATGATTTACTCTCCCCCTTATCATCCAAGATGTTCATGTCTTTGTTTCTTCCCTCGAAAAGACATGAAGGTTTTTGAGGAAACCATTCCAGGATGTTTCTCCATATAGTGTCTTCAATGGGGTCCAACGGGTTGAAGGTTCAGATGTGAGTTTCAGTGCAGCTTCAAAGTCTCGACATGATCCAGCCGAGGAATAAGAGTCTTATCTAGACAAACCAGCGGACATTTTAGAACAAAATAAACATTTATATACTTTTAACCACAAATGCTCTTCTTGCACGTCCACGACTTCACACATTACGTAATCACGTTGAAAGGTCACGTGGAAGAACAGACCCAGTGTTTACAAAGCGAATGTGCAAAGACTAAGTCAAACAGCATTTACAAAAAAATAAATAAATAAAAGGCAAAACAACGATGTCGGATGATTTTGAAGTTGGAGGAGAAAATTAGATGTTTTTGCCCTTCCCTACATTTTTGAACCGGAACACGCGTGACCTTTCAACACGATTACATAATGCATCACAGCTAGTGCAAGATGAGCATTTAAAAAAGTATATAAATGTTAATTTTTTTTTTTTAAATGTCCGCTGGTTTGTCTAGATAAGACTCTTATTCCTCGGTTGGATCGTGTCGAGACTTTGAAGCTGCACTGAAACTCACATCTGGACCTTCGACCCGTTGGACCCCATTGAAGACACTATATGGAGAAACATCCTGGAGTGTTTTCCTCTAAAACCTTCATTTCTTTTTGACTGAAGAAAGAAAGACATGAACATCTTGGATGACGTGGGGAGAGTAAATCATCAGGAAATTTTAAATCTGAAGTGAACTAATCCTTTAAATGCTTCCCAGACAGCAACATAGTGTCGATCCACATCTGGGCCGTGTGGAATCCACGTGTAACAGATGTAGGCCGGATCTGGGACGATACTATGTTCCTGTCTGTTGTCCACAATTTCCTTTTTGAAGTGATTTAAATCATATTTTAAGCAATTTAAAATCATCATGGTGAACAGTGCACATCTGAAGTGTCTCAGCTGAAGGAAATAATCCATTATTTATCGGCTTTAATATATCGGCCACATTTTCTTATCGGGCCGATAACGATGACATTAAAAATGATCATATATCGGCCAATAACGATATGGTGGCTGATATATCGTGCATCCCTAATATATGGCTTATCAAACAAGAAACAAAGTAGGTTGGGACATGATTTTATCCACTGGTTGTTGATTGTACTGTGAAAAGTGGGTGCTCCATACTAGGATGGAGGCAGATCTGTACATGCTAGAAGGCATTACAAAGAGCATTGCAATAGTCTAGTCTGGATAAAACAGGAACTTGGACAAGAAGTTGTGTTGCTCCAATAGGAAGGGCTTGACCTTTTAAATGTTGTACAAGGTAAATCTGCATGATCGGGCAGTTCTAGCAATGTAGTCCGTGAAGCTTAACTGATCGTCAGACGTAACTCCACGATTCCGAACTTGAAGGTGTGATTGTTGGTGAAGTGTTAATGTTCACTGGAACCACGCACACGAGTTGTATGTCATCAGTGTAGCAGTGATAAGAAAAGCCATGTGCTTGAATGACAGATCCTAGTGATGACATGTAGATGGAGAAGAGGAGTGGTCCCAGTACTGAGCCCTGAGGCACTTGAAATGACGTCACATCAGTTCGTTCTTTGATTTCGCTTGAAGTATATCGGGGCCTTCATGCATACATGGATTAACCATTCACAATAGTAACCAGTAACCTGAATTAAGAAAATAAATGGGGTCAATTTTGATTTAATTTTGACCTCAACAGAGGTCTGACTAACTTTTTGTTGTTTTTTTTAGGCTGTTTCTAAGTGCGTATGAAAGAAGGTTGTAGAGATGACAACTGTAAGCTTAACTTTTTTCTGATTTGTTTGCTCTGTAAACTTGTCGTTCAAAGATGTTCGTGGAGAAATTGCCTTAAATTGCCTTCCTGTCATCCTGCCGTCATCGCCATATCGCACAAATGAGAAAATTGTGCGTCCAACATATGCTGAAATGAAGCGCAGCTTCATTGACATTCAACCTGTAAGTAAAAGCAACACTGCAAAGTCAGCTGTATTAAATTACACTGGATCCATATGGATCCATTCCTCCTCTTTCCTTCAGGGATTGTGCTTGTTAACAGCAGGCGTCATGACTAATGTTCAATCATCACTTTAAGTAGTCCAGTCATTTTATGAAAAAAGGTTGAACAAATTGCAACAGAAGCAAACTCAACTGATTTTGTATCCTCAATATGCCCTGAGTAAGGAAAAAAAAAAACCCTGAAGAATCCCATTAGGGGAAGTTTTGAAAAAGACCCAAATATAGCCTATTCATACGCCTATTCATTCCTTCTCTCGCGTGAATAGGCTAAAAATTTTAACCTTTAGATATCACCATGAAAATTACTGAGTTGATTACTTACAACAAGACTTTTACTTACAACAAGACATTTGTTAACATGGACAAACGGTGCATAATCTAATTACGTATGTGCTAATTTGCATAAATACCACAACAGATCTAAACATTGGGTAAAGCCAGGTGAAAATCTCTTGTTGACACATAACAGTAAAATACTTAATGTTAAAGGAGAACTCATTTTTTTATACATTTGGAGTGCTGCCAATACAGAGAACAACGACAAAAATCGGTGTTGCCTACACCGTGTTATCCTCTTTTTAAAATTTGCACCCTGTTGACTTCAATGGGGCAAGTACTAAACCTGCTTTTAGCCTCTTAACATCCTTGATGTGTCATTACAAGTGCACAGGTCATGTGAGTGATTCCTTCTGAGTGAACACGAGTGAGTGACTGCAGTAGATGTGAAAGATATGTATAAAAATGATGTTATTTAAGCCAGCGCAAATACCTGTATTTACATCCTGTTTTTCGTTTGAAGTCCAAAGTAGTCGATTGCCGAGTTCACGCGCATAGGTTTAGTTACCTATGATCACGCGCGTGAACTCGGCAATCGATTACTTTTTTCATAAGGTTTAGTACTTGCCCCATTGAAGTCAACAGGGTGCGAATTTTAAAAATAGAGTAACTCGGTGTAGGCAACACCGATTTTTGTCGTTGTTCTCTGTACTGACAGCACTCCAAATGTACAAAAAAATGAGCTCAATGTTAAAATTGACCGGAGTTCTCCTTTAAGGTCTGAATAGAACCCATTTAGGCTACCTATGAGCATTAATACGTAGAGGCAGGAAGAAGTACTTTAGAAACCAGCCTTTATTAATTTTTCAGAGATGGGGTTTGGGGCTGGGTCTGTGGGAATGTTTCTGGGGATTCACTTTTTATTTTGCCTACCTTTTGTCTTCTGCATTCTCCTTACCATTGTCTCCTGTTCTTCCCTCAGACTCGTCCCCCAGAAACAGTCCCACGGACCCAGCCCCAAACCCAATCTCTTAAAAATTAATAAAGGCTGGTTTCTAAAGTAATTCTTCCCGCATGTTAATGCTCATGGGTAGCCTAAATGGGTTCCATTCAGACCTTAACATTAAGTCTTTTACTGTTATGTGTCAACAAGAGATTTTCACCTGGCTATACCCAATGTTTAGATCTGTTGTGGTATTTATGCAAATTAGCACATACGTAATTAGATTATACAGCGTTTGTCCATGTTAACAAACAATTTAAAAAAAACTTGTAATACATTTTTTGTTTGTCTTGATGTAAGTAATCAACTCAGTAATTTTCATGGTGATATCTAAAGGTTAAAATGTTTATCCTATTCACGTGAGAAGAATGAATAGGTGTATGAATAGGATATATTTGGGTCTTTTTCTAAACTTCCCCCTAATGGGATTCTTCTGGGCTTTTTTCCCCTTACTCGGGACATATTGAGGATACAAAATCAGTTGAGTTTGCTTCTGTTGCAATTTGTTCAAGGTTGACCCCCATTTTGGCTTAAAATGACTGGACTATAGGGGCTGTTTGCACAACACCGTTTTCAATGCGTTTTGGCCGTTCGTTTAAACGACAATGGCGTTCTGGGCGCCTGAAAACAAACTTTTGAAAACGGGTTTCAAAGTGCACGTTTTTGAAAACCGTCTCCGTGTAAACGATGACGTCATGCACATGCGTATTACGTGTTTAATCTATAGTGTTTCATCGCCATCTACTGGCCTGGCAGCAGAATACAGCGTTTTTAGCGTGTGAATGGGGATCGTTTTGACAATGGTGTCGTCTGCACGCGGGAAAACTCAAGGAAAAACGTCTCCTTTTTTAAGCATATCGTTGTCGTGTAAACCTACCCTTAGAGTGAACCTTTTATTTAATTCTACAGCACTGCTTCAGTGTTACTTTTACACAGTGTAATTTAACACTGCTGACTTTGCTTGGATTCATTTGTAAACATGTATTGTACCCATGGAATATTGTCACAATGTATGTCAACTGAACTTTTTTTATTCTATTTAAGGTTGGAACTAATATGGTTCATTACCTGGACAGCGAGACGAGCCCGGATCCACATGTGTTGGTGCTTGGGGACAAAGGGAACTTCTCCGAAGTGTTTGTCATTTTCAACGGGGAGGCAATTGAACAGGAGACTTTAGTTCAAGCTGTGGATTTATGTTTCAAAATGTTTCATGTCTATGCCATGAACTATCCAAAGCCCTCTGCTCCCATTTGGGAGTTTTTGCAGCATGCCATCTTTAAAATTCCTGGAGGAATCCCTTCAACACACTGCTGCCTCCTTAAAAACTTTGTTTTTAGCGTTACTGATCATTAGTAGGTCCGGTAGTCAACAGATGCATTTGTAGTTTTATCACTATGTATTTATAACCCAATGCATACAGTGTTGTCCTTTCAATTGAAGACTACATTATCTGCGGGAGCCCCTCAGTGTTCATCCTTTATCTTTTGAAATATAGAATGAAGAACTTGTGAATAACCAAAAAAGAATCTAGGGAATTCTGTATTTATCTGTAAACAACATTAAATAAATAAGCAAACAACTTAATTAGCTTAATCGATGTTCGTTCCTCTTCTTCTAAAATGAATTTCTACTTATCTTCAATGTTGAAGATCAAAATCTTTATGGAAATCACATTTGTATGAGGAGAATTATAATAAAAAACTACAAAATTATTCTTTCTGAAACAGACCTTATCTTTATAAATAGTGGGAAATATTTTATTCTAAGGATGTTATAGTGCTAAAAGAAAAAATCTTTAGTGGTAAAATATATTGTATATTAAAAATATTTAACGTAAATAAATCGGTCATCAAATGGAATCCATATTTACAAGATAAAAACTGTTGGCAATGCATAACATCTACATTTATCCAAGATGCTCAAGACCACACATTTATAAATGACGTTCAAGGAAATGATTTACTTTGGGTAATATTTTATTTGCTTGATTAACTTTTCAAAACCATTTTAATACATACATTTTGAAAGTCTCAGAAATGAAATAAAATACTGTATAAAAAATACTACAGGTCTAAATTGTGTTTAGTTCAAAATCAGTTTTCCTGTCTTCTAAAAGTAGGAAATGAGACAGACACACACACACACACACACACAAGACAAAATGTAATCATAAATCAAATTGTCACTTGTTTCTGAGGGTGCGTGTTCAAATGAACGTGTCATTATAGGCTGAGAATAATTCAGGTTTGTGAGTATATTGGTAGTGATATATCTTTGGATGGATGTGACTTCATTCCTTTGCATGTCTTTCAGAGAACCTTCTAAAACATGAACCTGCACACACACACACACACACAGATCACTTTTCAACAATCATTTAGAACACAATTTGTGGGTAACATGATGAAAAAAACATGCTATCATTGATCTCGTCTATAAATTCATCTATATCTTAATGACATTCAAAATTCTTTCGTAGTCTTTTCTGCCAAGGAGTAGATAAAGTTTGCATTCTTTATGCAGCAGGTTATAAAACACAATTTTGTCAGTCCAGAATAGCACACATTTGAAACATATGGAAACATATTAAATAAGATGTTGCATCCATGTTCACTGAGATGTCCATGTTTGCCAAAGATAATGTGCAACGGCTCAACCATCTTCCCACTTTTACCATCAGCTGTCCAAATCATATTAGCACTATATTAGACTTATCAAGTAGAAACACTGAGAGACTTCTTTCCTTTCTTGTTCTCTCGTTCTTCAGTGATGCTTTGAGAAATTGTTTCAGCTTTTTTATCATTGCAAAGTTCCCAGCAACACAAACAGGCAAAAAAAGACAGTTTGTCAGTTCATTACTTGCTCTTCATTCCCCTTCTTGCATTTGTTAAAAAAAACCCTGTGAGCTCATTTACAAAGTACCAGAGTTCAGAGTCTCTGTAATCTAGATGGATTTGGTAATCTTTCCATCACTTATGGGTCAGTTTGGGTTTTTTAATCAGCTTGTCTTTCTCCAGCTGGACAAGTGGCAATCATCCGGTTCTTTCATCCATTCCAATGTGAAGAAGTGATTAAATATTGAAGAAAACATTTTCTTTGCTGCATCACTGTTTAATATATGATGACTTTTTCCACAGGTTTTGTTATCTTGCTTATGTTTGACGTTTGTGCTTGAACTTATAATAGAAACGAGGTCCCGTAAGGACCAGGAATAACAGAATCACACATAATACTCCTTGTTTTTCTTGCTCTTACTGACACAACTGTCCGTTGGTTTCTCCTTCACGATTGAGCCGTTGGACTGGGCTGAATTGCAGATGTAGTTGCGGCTCTCGTCCACATGGTACGACCCCTCGTCGCGGTTGCGGTATTTGAACATGGCGTAGAGGAGAATGAGGATGCAGAGAGCGGCAGCGACTACGATGCCGACCACCATGCCTGTGGTGCTGCTGTTCTCGTGGAAAACCTCGGACTGACCCGGATAGCTCTTCAACACGGGGCCTGTGGGGTTAGCTGGAGAATCAAAAACACCAAGGATGAGTTTATATAACAGCAATAACCCAATTACCAACAGCCATTTTTGAAAGAAAAGAGATGAGCAAACTCTTCCTTTTCTCAATGACTCAAATTCCATATTTGTTTAGCAGAAAAAATTAAATTCTGGAAAGTCTGGCGGTCTGTTGTAGTATCTTAAAGGGGTCATATAATGCCATTTTTGTACAAGCTAATATGATTCTTTAGGGTCTAAATGAAAAGTTTGTAATAATTGAATTAAAAATTCTCATTAGTATTGTAAGAAAACACATTTTACCTGGTCAAAAACAGCTCTGTTTTCAGCACGCCATTTAAGTGCATGTGTCTTTAAATGATAATGAGCTTTGCTCACCCCGCCCCTCTGTTCTGTGGGCGTTTCGACACAACACACGTGGAGTGTTGCCTTGACAACAGTTGAGGGTATATTTACAGGCACTGCCAACACACTTTTTAGTACAATCAACTTGTAAAAGTGCATGTACCATTATATGACCCCTTTAAGTTTGTTGTAGTATGTTTGCAGCCTCAAAGTTAAGCTCCCCTAACCCTCACTTCCCAACAACATTATTATTGTCTACAAAAACGCTTTTGGAGGTAGGCATCAACACAAACTCATTGTGCACTGCTCTTCTCATCTTCCTCTATCCTATAATCCTTCCAGCCCTTCTAACAAATAAACTCTTACCATTTTTTGGCTTTTATCGTTGGCCTGTTGGTTGTAGTTCACCCTGTGACTGGGAAGTCTGCTGGGTTTTAATAAAGTATGTTGATCTAACTGTGCATTTGGGGCCTCAATACCGAACCTGACACATTTTGGCACAAATCTTGCTGGCCTCTATTACAAAGGTGGAGATAAAGAATAGCACCGAACACAAAACTAAGTCAAAAAAGGAATGAATTCGGCAGAAGAAGAATGTGTTAGAATGGCCCAGTCAGAGTCCAGAGCCCAATCAAAACATGTTGAATGACTTGAAACAGGCTGTACACTCCAGATTTATTGAAAAATGTACCAATGAAGTTACTAAAAAAGACTGGCTGCTTAAAAGCAAAAGCTGCTTCAACCAGGTATTAGTTGAGGGGTGTGAACACTTGTGCAATCAGGTTAGTTTTATTTTTTCCCCTTGAATTTTGTTTAAAAAACCTGAACATTCAGGACAATTATGTCCTTTCAAATGTGAATGGCTGCTGACATGCATTACATTGTCAAGCTCTTCACTCGTGACTATACTTTCACTATGATTTGTCCCCTCGGGTCCTCTTTACAGCTGGTATTAAGATGTGTTTTGGTCGATTGGATCACAAGTAGAAGAGGGAGACACATTCCCGTTTACACCTGGTGTTTTACTGTCTCTTTTGTCCACTTACAACCACTTCTGTCCTGATTTCGAGGGGAGGGTCTATGGGCGGGTAAATGTATGAGATTTTTCAGATCTTTCGATCTAATGGACAAAATAAGCTCATGCAATTTACATGTGAACGCGACTGGAGACGACGGAAAAACACACGGAGAGGATCAGCTTTCGTTTCTGTCTTATAAACTCAAGACCAGCCGAACGCTGTGAGGTTGTGTTAGAAATCAGGAATGAGGAGAGAACATTGTGCTTGGTATGTTTTTCCTCTTCAAACCAAACTTGTGTCTCCAGCTGATAACGTTTAAATCCCGTCTGGCTATCGCTCTTCCCATAATGTTAAGGCATCAGGTCATTCGACGGAGAGCAGACTGTCTTTTGTGGCTGTTTGAATCCTTTCGACCACATGAGCGTTTACACTACAAAAGCAATCCGGTCTAATGCATTTTCCACTATCCCTGGAAGTGGATAAACGTGGACAAGCTCAAAATTTTTAGATCTCGTTTACACCTGTATTTAACGTCAGCCACATGTGATCCGATCGACCAAAATGCTTCTTAATACCAGGTGGAAACAGGGAGTAAACCAATTTGTTAATAAAAAAACAACACAATCACAAACAAAACTCCACTAAATATGCCTATTACCACTGGATGATACAGATTATAAACCGCCAGAAAAATACCAAATACAGACTCAATGTTATAAAAGTACAATAGAGTTAAAGTAAAAGTTGAGTTTGAAAATCCTTTTTATGGCAACATTATCGCTGTGTCTGTATGAAGGAGCTTCAGGGGAAGGTTCTTTAATGAAACATGGCAAAATAAAGGTTTTACTGAACACCTTGTGTCTCTGTTCCATATACCTGAATCTGCACAGTCTCAATTAGATCTCATGCTTCATTACAGCTTACAAATAACAGTCACTTGACCTTGTGTAGAACATGAAACAGAGCTCAACATGTTCTCAGGGACAGCAAAACTAAAACTACTGAGGTGAAAGTGCGGCCAAACAGCGAGGGATTGACAAAAAAAAGTTGCGCAAAACTTGTGTGATTCTTTAAATGTCGATTGCGAAATTACGACATTTCCATTAACCGATTTTATGCGACTGAAATCTTAATTTTTAATCTCATGATAAGCCATTTCAGACATCATGGTGACGGATGTTAGCAGGTTTATGTGTATCTCAGCCGCCGCACTAGACATTATTATTAATGGATGGAGACGTATGCGTGTTATTCAACATTAATGTCAAGGAAAGACTCTTATACTGAGAGCGGCTCATATGAGGAGTTTCTGAGTAGGGCTGTAGTCAAGACCACCTTTTTCGAGTCCAGGTCAAGACCAAGTCCAAAGAGGTTCAAGCCCAAAGAGGTTCGAGTCCAAGTCCAGGACAGGAAAAAAAAAAGTCTTATGCATGACATTATCAAGACAATCATTTTGGGTTATTATTTGTTGATCTAAAAGCAAAAACAGTGTCACAACACCCAGGATTTTTAAGTATAGACATTCCCCTTGATATCATAATATCTTCTAATCTAAAGAAAACAGAATGATGACATATGGTGATACCTCATAATAGCAACTCGTGGAATAGGCATTTAAAAGAGAGGCAGATTATGGAGTGATATGACTCAGAAATTACATCGGGCAATGTTCAGATGTCATTCAGCGAGATGTTCAGAAGAACGCAAGAGCTAAACTTCTACAAGCGCAATAACACCCACATCAAAAAAAGTCGGAAAACTTTGCCCATTAATTTAGATGTGCAAGGCAAGCAGGCTAGTCTTCGGGTTGTTATGGACAATTAAAAATGTGAATATTCACGTTGCACTAGCGGTGGACTTTCAGCGAGTTAAAACATTTATTTTTTAAAGAGCCGTTTGTGAGTCAAAAGAGCCGAAATGCCCATCACTAGTTATTAGGTAGCCAGTGTTTCACTTTCCCTCCAATATTATTATGTTTCCAGTAAGCACACATAAGTCGCTGTGACGTATGTGTGCTTACTGGGAACATAATAAAGACACCTGGACTCGGTCGAGACCAAAAGCCATATTTGGCAAGACCAGTGGCCGAGACTGAGACCAAGACCGGACTCGAGTACTACAGCCCTATTTCTGGGAGATTGTCCTCATTTCTGCTTCAAGCTCTTGATAAATTGTGGCTTTTCTTTGTTGTTTAGAATCCAGTATTCCCGTAATTCTTTTGTCTTTTATGAGTTTAATAAAGAACTCTGTCTCTTCTTCTGTCCAAACACACCACATCATCTACGTCAGCTGACCTGTAAATGCGCAGAAACTGTTTCTATTGCAATTTTTTATATTTCTTTTTCGAATTGTCTGAAAAACCACCTCATACGAGCGTAAAAACTTTTTTGTGATATGTGGGAGTTTTTGGGAAATTGACGTGTTTCCATTGGGCGTATTTTCAATTTGCAATTTCAATTTGCGCAATTTGAAGGGTAATGGAAACGCGTCTACGGTCAGAAAGAAAAGTAATAATAAAGAGAAGACTAACCTAACCCACCTGAGCTCGGCTCGCACGGGTCAATGTCCTCATCGTCGCTCGGGCACTCGGCAGATGCCACCAACAGATCATCAGTAGTCTGTGAAACATGATAAAGGAAAGAGAGGCTGAATTAAAAAAAAATATACAACAAATCATTCATGAACACATGAAACCAGTTGTGAACCTCAGATCACATCACTGAACCTGAAATGTACATTGTGTCTAGTTTTGAAGGAACAACAACGCGCCGCTCATTCAGTGACCATAACTGGCGGAAAGAAGCAAACACTTAATGGCTTATTACAAAACATAAATCAGAAGCCACTGCAGAAATCAGCCTTGTCCATGTCAAAAGATGAAACTGTTGCCATGCATATTAGTGTGTTTTTATTTATGAATTTCTCCAGAGTTAAAGACTTACTTTTCTCAATAATTTGTACACATTCTTTTAGATGCAATTACAGTCTTCTCCTTTCTAATCATATTTCTGTCAGGACCACTATCGTCAAATACGATTAACAATTAGCATACAGTTTGGATTGGCGGTATGGTTCTGTTCTGGGCGAGAACTCCCTGCGCATCCATGAGGCCTAGCATGAACAAGAGCAGCAATAACGTTTACGGTTACGTATGTAACCCTCGTTCCCTGAGTAGGGAACGGAGACGTTACGTCGGATGACGACGAATGGGATTTCGCTTAGAAAGCCTGTCATCTTCGAGTATATAAAACGAGCCAATGGCAATGAAATGCCATGGGTCTGCGGAATTTGCATAGCGTAAGTCCGCCCCACGTCGTGGGTATATAAGGAAGTACGCTGGCAACATGCAGATATGTCTTCGCTGAGGAGCCGAGACTGAACTCAGGCGTTCCAGCGGTACAGCGGAAGTGGCAGGGAGACGTAACGTCTCCGTTCCCTACTCAGGGAACGAGGGTTACATACGTAACCGTAGACGTTCCCTTTCGTAGTCACTCCGAGTTACGTCGGATGGCGACGAATGGGGTTCCCAGTCTAATCACGCCACCTCTCGACTGTCTTCCAGTGCCCTGCGTAAGTCTGAGCTCCCTGTTGTGAGACTAGCGAGTCCTACTTAACACAGGAATACCAAGGTACACGGGGAAGCATATCTCAGTGGAAATATGCAATTATGCCCAGCCCGAAGGGGAGGACTTGGAATACACATATGACCCCGGGGGGCTGCATATGGAGAATCACTGGGGTGTCCAGCCGCAGGTGGAATATTTCAACCCCAGGGGTGGCAAGGTGGCTTGCCAAGGGAAAGACACATGCTCAGAGAGGCTTACAGTGGAAATACACATGTGGGGGTCACCCAGAGGGGGAACCATGCACATGGAGGCACCTAGCCAAGCGCGAAAGCTGCCGTGGCAAAACTCTGGCATTGACGTCGTCAGTGCTGGAGGAGACTCAGGGCTTATTAGGCTCACCTGAGGAGAATATCGCACGTATCCTGTCCGTGGAGAGGAATGGCGAGCAAGCGAAGACACCTGAGCAGAATCTAGTACCGGCTAGTTGAAGCGAGTACATGAGAAGAAACTGGCTCCACTCAGAGATTGTAGAATCTCGCGAATGTGTTAGGTGTCGCCCAGCCTGCAGCTCTGCAGATGTCTGTTAGTGAGGCGCCATGCGCTAGAACCCAAGAGGATGCTACACTCCGAGTGGAGTGGGCCGTCACACCAAGATGTTTAGAAGAACACCAGTTGATGAAGACATGGTCGACCTTGCTGCTGGTATGCCAAAGCAATGGCGTCCACTATCCAGTGAGACAACCTTTGCTTGGAGAGAGCCTTTCCCTTCAGCTTCCCACCATGACAGACAAAGAGCTGGTCTGAGGTCCTGAAACACTGCGTTCTGTCTACGTAAGCACGGAGTGCGCGTACTGGACAGAGCAGTGCCAAGGCTGGGTCTGCCTCCTCCAAGGGCAGCGCTTGCAGGTTCACCACCTGGTCTCGAAAGGAAGTGGTGGGAACCTTGGGCACATATCCAGGCCGGGGTCTCAGGATCACGTGAGAGTTAGCGGTCCGAATTCCAGGCACGCTTCGTCAACCGAAAATGCCTGCAGGTCCCCTACCCTCTTGATGGAGGCCAATGCAACCAGGAGCGCTGTCTTCATTGACAGGAACTTAAGCTCCACTGATTGCAGAGCCTCAAAGGGAGCACTCTGCAGGGCAGTTAAAACCACTGAGAGGTCCCAAGAGGGTACGAGGGGAGGACGAGGAGGATCCCCTCAGGAACCTGATGATCAGGTCGTGCTTTCCCAGAGACTTACCATCAACTGCGTCGTGATGTGCGGCAATGGCGGCAACATACACTTTCAGGGTGGAGGGAGACAGCCTTCGCTCCAACCCTTCTTGCAGGAAGGAAAGCACGACACTGAACGGGCATTTCGTGGGTTCTAGATGTTTAGAAGAACACCAGTTGATGAAGAGGTTCCA
The DNA here is from genome assembly GCF_949319135.1 of Squalius cephalus. Taxonomy (NCBI): domain Eukaryota; kingdom Metazoa; phylum Chordata; class Actinopteri; order Cypriniformes; family Leuciscidae; genus Squalius; species Squalius cephalus. The sequence continues at coordinate 2,121,857 of NC_137142.1, read as the reverse complement.
CTTCAACGCATAGGCATGTCTCGTGGACGATGCTCGAGCGGAAGTGATGGTAGCCACCACCGCTGGGTGCCATAAGGTGCCCCGTCCCTGAGAAAGCAGGTCTTTCCTCAGAGGAATTGGCCAGGGAGGTGCTGTCGCGAGGAGTACTAGTTCGGAGAACCAGGTCCGGTTGGGCCAATATGGGGCAACCAAAATTACCTGCTCCTCGTCCTCCCTGATCTTGCGCAAAGTCTGTGCAAGAAGGCTCACTGGGGGAAACGCATACTTGCGGAGGCCAGCTGTGCGCCAGTGCATACGTGCCGAGCATGCCCTCGGACAGGGAATAAAACAGGTCGCAGTGGGACGAGTCGTGGGAGGCAAACAGGTCTACCTGTACGTCCCCGAACTGGTCCCAAATCAGCTGGACCGTCTGGGGATGGAGTCTCCATTCTCCAGCGAGAGGCCGAAGCCGAGACAGCTCGTCGGCCGCCTGGTTCAGGTCTCCCGGGATATAAATGGCTCGAAGCGACCTCAGATGCTTCAGACTCCATATGAGGAGGTGGCGGGCGAGTTGTGACATACGGCGGGAGCGCAGACCACCTTGACGGTTGATGTACGCTACAGTCGCGGTGTTGTCTGATCAGACTAGTACGTGTTGACCCCTGAGCAACGCACGGAAGCGGTGCAGGGCAAGACATACAGCCAACAACTCGAGGCAATTGACATGCCAAAGGCGCTGGGGTCCTGTCCAGGAGCCCGCGGCAGCATGTCCATTGCACATGGCGCCCCAACCCGTGGTGGAGGCATCTGTTGATACCACAACATGCCTGGAAACTCGTTCCAAGGGCACTCCGGCCTGAAGAAAACTGAGGTTCGACCACGGGGTGAAGGTCTGACGGCAGGTCGGAGTCACTGGAACTCGGAGCATGCCGTGATGCCATGCCCACCTCGGGACTCGATCGCGAAGCCAAAGCTGAAGCGGTCTCATATGAAGCAATCCGAGCGGCGTTACTGCGGCTGCGGATGCCATATGCCCCAGGAGCCTCTGAAATAGTTCAGTGGAACCGCACTCTTGCCCTCGAACTGACGAAGGCAGGTCAGCAGTGACTGCGCGCGCTCGCTCGTAAGCTGCCCGCACATGGCGACCGAGTCGATTTCCATACCGAGAAAAGAGATCCTCTGCACGGGGCAGAGTTTGCTCTTCTCCCAGTTGACCCGAAGGCCCAGACGAGCTAGGTGCCGGAGCACTAAGTCCCTGTGTTTGCAAACCTGGTCTCGAGAGTGAGCTAGTATCAGCCAGTCGTCGAGATAATTCAGGATGCGAACCCCGTGTTCCCGTAGAGGAACAAGGGCTGCCTCGACAACCTTCGTGAAGACGCGAGGAGACAGGGCTAGCCTGAAAGGGAGAACCACGTACTGGTATGCCTGCCCCTCGAAAGCAAACCGAAGAAACGGTCTGTGTCGAGGAAGAATGGAGACATGGAAGTAGGCGTCTTTCAGGTCGATCGCTGCAAACCAATCCTGTGGCCGCACGCACTCGAAAATGCGTTTGGCCGTGAGCATCTTGAACGGCATCCTGTGAAGGGAGCGGTTCAAGACGCGCAAGTCGAGGATCGGTCGTAACCCACCGGATTTCTTCGGTACAATGAAGTAGGGGCTGTAGAAGCCGGACTTCATTTCGGCTGGAGGGACAGTCTCGATCGCACCCTTCGCCAGTAGGGTGGCGACCTCCGCTCCCATGACAGGGGCATAGCCACTGACCATAGTGAAGCGGACTCCCCTGAAGCGGGGAGGAGACCGCGCGAACTGAATCGCGTAGCCGAGCCTGATGGTTCTCGCGACCCAACGGGACAGTCTGGGAAGACTCCCAAAAGCTGTACCAGCGGGGTCAAGCGAACCACAAACGTACCCTGGTGGTGCAGCGAAGCGGAATGACCGGCCCGGACGTGGGTGGCAAAGCGCGTCCTGCCAGAGGAGGCCAGGGAAGGACCAGCGTTCCACGGGGGCGTGCTCTGGCAGGGGTCTGGCGACAGAGGAGGACGAGAGTGGCGAGGCTCATGAGCGGCGCGCACTGTCATCCACAGCCTCTTGGGGCTCGGAGGAAGGGGCATCAGTTCTTGAAGCAAGAGATTCTACCCCGGCCCTCCACCAGGGGACGGAGTGGCCCTGCTACCAACTCCTGAGAAGAACTGAGCCCTAACTCCAAGCTGCCCGTCTCGAGAGTGCTGCTTAGCCTGGCGTTTGGCCGGCTAAGGGGCGGAGACGGGCAGTGCCGCCCTCCTGCATTCCCCTCCTGCCAGGGGCCGGTGAAGGCTCGAGGGGAGGAGCCGCAGGGAGGCGGCCTCGGCGGGAAGCAGACTAAGGAGACCGCACAGACGGATGTCCATTGATGCAGAAGGCCTCAGTCCACTTCAGGGGAGGGTCGAAGACTGTTGGGCGCAGTCCTCAACCACACCTCCGAGCAAGCCACCCGTCTCGAGAGTGCTGCTTAGCCTGGCGTTTGGCCGGCTAAGGGGCGGAGACGGGCGGTGCCACCCTCCTGCAACCCTCTCCTGCTCGGGGCTAGTGAAGGCCCGAGGGGAGGGGCCGCAGGGAGGCGGCCTCGGCGGGAAGCAGACTAAGGAGACCGCACGGACGGATGACCGTTGGTGTAAAAGGCCTCAGTCTGCTTCTGGGGTGGTCGAAGACTGTAGGTTACAGTCCTCAACCCCACCGCCGAGGAGCCCAGCCTGGGACATGGGGGAGCTGAGAAAATGAATTCTCAGACCCCCTCACATCAACCTGGCTGAGCCCATTCCTGGACCACACCTGTGGACATCACCTGGCCCGGGATCACGCAGGTACCGATGTCGCCCGTAGAGCGAGGTCAGTAGTGTGCGTGGCGGATCGACCAGCCCGGACATGGGAGGCATAGCGTCCCTGCGTGGGGGCGTGGTCGAGTTTCCGCGTTCTGTCAGTGTTGGCCAGGAAAGGACCAGCGTTCCACGGGGGCCAGGTCTGACAGAACTCCCAAGTCAGCACTGCCTCGAAGGCGAAGGCGACGCACAGCACTGCATGCCTGTGCCACGATAGTGACAGAGAACATACAGCCCATGATCGGCACGCGATCGAGTGCAGCGAAAGCGGAGGACGCCCGCGGGCCGCGATAAGTCACGGGGACCCTCGCGAGCCGGAGGCGTCCTGATGCACGTCCGGGAGAAAGGCACTGGGAGCGAGTGCTGTAGAGCAACACGCGCCCAGAAACCAATCGTAAGCCTACAGCGCTCGGGGGGAGAGCGCCCCTCCAACCGATGCTTTCAGCTGCCCGGGAAAGCATGGCCATCAGCTCTGGATCTGACTCGACTAACACTGACACTCCCGAGGGAAGCAACGCAGTCGAATCCTCATTTCCAGAGGAAACAAGCCCGCCTTGTGATGCTGTGAGTGACATGACACCATCTGCTGGTGTCCCGAATGAAAACACTGGGTCCCCGAGAGGAACCAGGCACACACGGAATCCCCACGGTTTGCGATGTGGAGGGGGGCGTGGCCCGAGGAAGCTCGTCGGAATTATGCCACACCATAACCCTCAGATCACCCTGGCCACCAGCCAAAGTATCCCCTCTCGAGGAAAAGATAGATTGGGGTGTGGCAGAGGGGACTCTCACACAGAGATCATTGAGTCTTGATCTATAAACATCGCGATGGTCATGTTCCCGCAATGAAAACATGAGTCATCCACGAGCGCTGCCGAGCGTGATTAAGCCCAACACGCGAAACAGCGTTCGTGACCGTTAGACAGATGAGTCACGCGCCCACATCCAGAAAATACACGGGCGAGCCGTCTTGAAAAAGACGTGCCGCGTGCAGCTCTTTTAGAGAGAGAAAAAAGCTCAGCAGAGTGCTGAAGCGCCCAGGGAGAAACACACACACTGTCGGCAGATCACTGCACAGATCAGTAGCAGGCAATGCGATCTCGCTGGAACACGCCGTCACACCAACACACTGAAGAGCCGAACGTCTCGTAGAGTGAAGATGATACAGAATGGCTTGTAGGAGTGAAGAAAACTCTTGGCTCCGAAGCGAAAACATATCTGCATGTTGCCAGCGTACTTCCTTATATACCCACGACGTGGGGCGGACTTACGCTATGCAAATTCCGCAGACCCATGGCATTTCATTGCCATTGGCTCGTTTTATATACTCGAAGATGACAGGCTTTCTAAGCGAAACCCCATTCGTCATCATCCGACGTAACTCGGAGTGACTACGAAAGGGAACCCCCCTTAGGGTAAACAGAACAGAACCAACATGAATGTATTGCAGATATCATTAATTCAAGATTTTAAAGTACAACATAATTCGAGAATTTATTCTGATTCAAAGGAATCAGAATGCCAAATCCTGACTGAGAGACAGGAGGAGCTGGGGAGGGAGGAGGGTAATCAGCTCCTGAGAAACGCGATATCGGCTGATAATACTGATGAGCTTATATATGTATACGGTGATAGACGTCGTATTCCTATAGGTAGAGGATCAGCTGAGAGTCAGTAGCTGCATTTACATGGACACTTATAATCGTTCGGATTCATCAATCGTATTGATTTCATTCCGATTGTGTCCATGTAAACGTAGCTAGTGATGCGAGCTTGATTAACGTGACCTGCCAGAACTGACGCTACGCTTGATTTGAGCCTAAATGTGACATTTGTTCTGTTTTAGAATGAACGGGTCATGAAAGCCCAAAGGAAATCTAGACAGTCTGAGAATCCTTTCCTCTTCGGCAAACGAAACATAAGGCCAGAGAAAACACAGTTTAAAGGGCCCTACACACCGGGACGAATATCGGCGCGCGTTATTCGCCAGCGTTTTTCAACGCGTTTTTTGTGTTCACACCCAAGCGATTTTCGCTGACGATGAGCCGAGTGAACATGCAAATTCATTCCCTGACATTAGATGGCGCTTAATGTAAAACAGAAACCACTCCATAACAGTTCTCTTTTATCAAGATTTTTGTAGTCGCTGTCGTGTTTGTCATATAGTTCTTTATGTTCTGACACCAACGAGACCAGCAGCTCTACATTCATCTTGCCTTGCATCTTCCTCGTCTTATTTCTTCCCGGCAGTGTAGACGCTACTTGGTGTATATCTTCTTCGCCGTTAGGTATGTGTGCTCGGCAAGACCGTTTTGTGTTTGAGCGCCCCCAAGTTGTGTTTTACTGTAACTTCAGAAGCTCCAGACACGTGAACAAAAGCGCCAATCTCATTGGTCGGATAGTTTTTGACGCAGCGCGTCAAACCCAAAAAAACGAACCCGAGGCGTTTTTTTTTTTAAATTACGCTTTTACGCGTGGCGTTTTTCGCGTCGGTGTGCACACTCACATTGGTGCCCTTTGTTTAGTCTCGAGGCGTTAAACATCGGCGAATATCGCGTGCGAAATTCGTCCCGGTATGAACAGGCCTTAAGACTCTTCAACTGTACCAACTCGTCAAGGCTAACAGTTTACATGACTGACTTTTCTTTATTCTGTATATATGCTTTGGTTAGTTTAGTTGTACGTACCCTTAGTTGCATTTATTAAAAAACCACAATTTTTGAGAAAAGCCGCAACAAATTCAGTCATTTTGGGCTGCAGAAATCTGAAAAAAGTCCTGTGAAATCCTAGTGGGACTGGTAACACAAATAACTGGAGTTTTCTGACCTGCTGGGCTTCTCCCGGTGTGGTGTGTTTCGTCTGGTGGTTGGAGGTGGTGGTGGTGGTGGTGATCTCCATCACTGAGGTAGAGGTCTCAGAGCGATGAACCGTAGCACTGGACTGGGGTGTAATGGAGGAAGATTGCGACTCCCCAACCAGCCTCACGCTGCCTTCGATTCGGATGTTGGGATCTCCTTCCACAGCCATGTTAAAAACCTTCAAGCCATTGTAATAGAAACCAGACATTTGTCCCTGGAAGGAGCGGCTGTGGTCTCGTTCCCAGCCGCCGATCTGGATGGTCATCTGGCTGTTGAAGATCGTGAGCTGGCGGCCTGTGGGAGAACACAGTTACTGCGATACAACAAAACTTAGCGCAGATCGAAGAGACAAACAATGGAGTGATGAAAATAATCACGCCTGAGAAAAAGGTGGATTATTTAGGGATTGGCCAATGCAAATGCCCGACAATTTATCATTGCCGACATGGACGGATGCTTGTGAAAACAGACATAAAAAAACAGAAAAAAACCATTGGCAATACATTTAAGCAGTGGTACTTTGCTAAAAGGCCTCTTTAATACATATCATCTGGGAACAGTTGGTTTAGTTCCCAGTAAGATTTTGTAAAGCCTAGTACTGTACATATTCAGCTCTCAGAAATCCTAGAGAAAAAGAGGGGAAAGATATTATTTTAATGGTTTCTGTCATCGTGGAGATGAATATCCATCATGGCAGATAACTGTCAATCTGAAGACAGCTTGTTAGCTCTTCTAAACGACTGATTTTAATCTTATTTTAATGTTGTGTAGGTGTGTGAACACAATAGCAATATTTACAAATGAACATTTACAGATATGCCTTTTAGCAAGAGGAGTTGGGTTGGATGCAAATGCATGATCATGAAACAAAAGAAGACTAAAGAATAATTCAATTAAAATCAACAGAAAAAAACAACAACAGCGGCACATTTCATATAAAAGATCAAATGATTATACATGCACATCAAAATTATTTTATTTCAATGGATATTTAGTCATTTTCTTAACTGCATGTAACATTTTGTTAAAGGGACTCATGCTAATTTATATTGTATAATTATTATCTAAATACTATCTATTTATTATAATATTACTATTATCTAGTTATTCATCACAAATACACATGCTACAATTAAAAAATAGTTATACAATCAAAATTATTGATTTTAACATTTAAAAGTTTAAATTACATTAAAAAATCTGTGATTTTTATATATATCAAGCTTCTTCAAACTTACATCTACAGTCCCTTTAACCGTAAGTTATGACATAAACTAGTTAATACAGATTAATATATAAATACAGTGTCCAATAATTACAAGCTACATTTATCTATTTAAATTGCTTTCATTTATTGTTTAAATGGTTTATTTTACATACAACAAACTACTTATTAAAAATTATTCTAAGTTTTATCAGTGTTTTTACCTTTGTCGAGTAGCCATTCGTCAACTACTCGACTGAGTCGAAATGGGAATCGCTGTCTAGCGATCGCCAGCCGTTCGCTATCAATGCTTCCTTTAAAGTTTAAAGAGACATTTCATTGGTTACAATCCAAGATCATGGGTAATTTAAAACCGATTATTCGAGCTGTTCAAATCAAAAGATTTTAAATCTTAATTTTTAAGTTGAGATATTATATTTTACACTCAATTTTAGTTTATATACTGTGAATATAAACAGTTGACCGCATATGTTTGTTTTAAAACTCCATGCAGAATTTATACAAACATTAGAAATGTACATTAAGATTTTTTATTATTATTTAGTATTGCCCTTAAGAAGCTGCATAAGATATTTTCATGTTTTCTACAAGACAAATTTACAGCTGTTTGCAAACGTTAACATTACCTTGGCTCCTAATATAACATGATCGTAATATAACCATGATCTCCACCAGAGGGCACTCCTCCTGTCTCCTTTTCCTTCCCATCATGAACTACATTTCCCATAACCCATTGCCTGGACTCATTGTGAGCTGCGTTAACCTTCAAATTGTGCAAATTGAAATTGCGAATTGACAATACGCCCAATGGAAACACGTCAATTTCTCAAAAACTCCCATATATCGTAAAGACGTTTTTAAAAAGAGAGGTGGTTTTTCAGGCAATTCAAAAAAGGAATATTTTGCAAAACTGCAATGGAAACTGTTTTTTGTGCATTTACAGGTCACCTGGCGTGGTAGAAGTCGATCATTCTTTAAAGAAGAATGAGGGGTGTATAAGTTGCTCTCCTTGCCATTAATGGTTGGATAACACACCTACATCTTCCTCCATTAATAATAATGGCTAGCGCGGTGGCTGCGATGTACATAAACTTACCAACATCCGTTGCCATGATTTTTGGAATGACTTATGTTGACTTATGTTAGGTTGAAAAATGACGTTTTAGCTGCATAACATCGGTTAATGGAAATGCTGTCATATCGCAAAAGTTTTTTATCGCCATTAAGAAAATACCGCAAAAATGTTTTGCGCAAACTTGTAATGGAAACGTGGCTATGGTCTGATTTATTCCACCTGTGTGTGATTAACTCTTTATGTTTTCTTTATATGCTCTGTGTTTTCAGTCACTCATTGCAAAGTCTTGTTTGTGTTACACTGCAATTCTGAACTGGTTCCCGTATTATGGGAACTCTTCTGTCTGTTTCCCTGGATTTGCCTGTGTCTTGGACTCTGTTGCTATCTGGATTGTTTGCCCTGTGGTTTCGACCTTCTGCCTGTTATTTGGATTATGATTGTGGATTACCCTAATAAAAGCGGCGTATATCGTATTTCAAACTTCTTTTTACTTCTAAGAATGGTTACGTATGTAACCTTGCTTCCCTGAGTAGGGAATAAGACGGTGTGTAGCTTTCCATACTCCTTCGTATCTGCTATGAGTTTCTTTGAACCACTGCAGTGATTCTATATACAGTGAGGAAAATAAGTATTTGAACACCCTGCTATTTTGCAAGTTCTCCCACCATGCTTCACAGTAGGGATGGTGTTCTTGGGATGGTACTCATCATTCTTCTTCCTCCAAACACGTTTAGTGCAATTATGACCAAAAAGTTCAATTTTGGTCTCATCTGACCACATGACTTTCTCCCATGACTCCTCTGGATCATCCAAATGGTCATTGGCAAACTTAAGACGGGCCTTGACATGTGCTGGTTTAAGCAGGGGAACCTTCCGTGCCATGCATGATTTCAAACCATGACGTCTTAGTGTATTACCAACAGTAACCTTGGAAACGGTGGTCCCAGCTCTTTTCAGGTCATTGACCAGCTCCTCCCGTGTAGTTCTGGGCTGATTTCTCACCTTTCTTAGGATCATTGAGACCCCACGAGGTGAGATCTTGCATGGAGCCCCAGTCCGAGGGAGATTGACAGTCATGTTTAGCTTCTTCCATTTTCTAATGATTGCTCCAACAGTGGACCTTTTTTCACCAAGCTGCTTGGCAATTTCCCCGTAGCCCTTTCCAGCCTTGTGGAGGTGTACAATTTTGTCTCTAGTGTCTTTGGACAGCTCTTTGGTCTTGGCCATGTTAGTAGTTGGATTCTTACTGATTGTATGGGGTGGACAGGTGTCTTTATGCAGCTAACGACCTCAACTAGACAGGTGTTCAAATACTTATTTGCAGCTGTATCATACAAATAAATAGGTCAAAAATCATACATTGTGATTTCTGGATTTTTTTTTTTAGATTATGTCTCTCACAGTGGACATGCACCTACGATGACAATTTCAGACCCCTCCATGATTTCCAAGTGGGAGAACTTGCAAAATAGCAGGGTGTTCAAATACTTATTTTCCTCACTGTAAGCTTCAGACAATCATCTTCCCAAAGCATTCGATCTTTCCCTACTCAGGGAACTTTAGGTTACTGTAACGTAACCCTGGTTCTCTGATACCGTGAAGTGAGGTATCTAAATATGGTACGCCTCAGGTGTGACCGATCCACACCAAAAAGCACCAAAAAGCGATCAGGGAGTCTCACTATGGGATATACACAACTTCCATGTTGCTGATATGCTGAGGACTTAGGTCTATGACCCAACTACTGTTATAAATATTGTGTAAATATAATGTAAGTGTAGGATGTTTATGTCGCATCTTGGTGCATTAATACAGAATTCACCTGTGCAGTCGCATGAATGTGTATATGGGCTATAGTGGCATATAATGTGAACAGTACAGTACTGATACTTTAAAATAACTCGCATTAGTTAAAGCAGAACTATTGAAAAATAATATTACCTAAGTAGATTAATAAGTAGTTTTACTCAAGTAATTACTTCACAAGTTACATTAGTACATCAACAACGCTGCTCAGTGGTGGCATAAATGCATCTACACAACAATTATAATTGCATAAATTATGTTATGAAAATATATCTCAAGCTAAATTTAAAAAAATTCTACATTTATATTAATAATGAATACATAATTTATATTAGGATTAATCTATCACTAACCTTTTGCTTAAGGCTATAAGTCTAGGGGCCCTATTTTAAGGATCTAAGCTCATGGTCTAAAGCACAGGGCGCAAGTTAAGTTAGGGCGCGTCCAAATCCACTTTTCCTATTTTAATGACGGGAAAAATGGTCCCTATTCTCTTAATGAGTAATGGTTGTGTTGTGTTCTGTTTAGTTTGTTTTCATTGGACTTGTCTGCCTGTCTTCATGTCACGTGTCATTCTCCTTCGTCTTCTTCTGCCTGCACCGCACAAATGGGTGTGTTTTGTCCCTATTCTCTAAATGAGTAATGGGTGTGTTTTGGGCGTAACGTGTAATAAACCAATCAGAGTCTCATCTCCCATTCCCTTTAAAAGCAGTTGTGCTCGCGCCATGGCGGATTCGCTATTTATATGGCGGAATTTGCAAACGGAAAAACTGAACGCTTCTCCAGAGGATCTGCTCATGCGAGAGGTTAAAGCTGTGTGTGTGTGTGTGTGTGTGTGTGTGTGTGAGGTTAAAGCACAGCATCTACGGGACAAGCCGGATTCCACCATATCTTTATGTACACAATATAAATATTTGACATTTTAATCCTTTTATTTTTAATATTTGGCATGTTTGTGTGCTGCTGTGTGTCCCTGTGTGTGTAATAAGCAGAATCTGTGTGTAATAAGCAGCGTGTAGCGCGTTGTGGACCCGCCTATAGGCTCATATTACTAATGCGCTATTTAAATAACAAAACAAATATTGCGCCATTGACTTTAGACCAGGTTTCAGTTGGTCAATGGCTCAGTCTATTACAGCAAAGCTCCAACAATGCACCAGAACACACACTCGTTCTCAGACCAGCAGCCCATGGCCGCACAAATGGGCGCAAATGCATTTGCTATTTAAACAACGTTGAGCAGGACATGAAAATGAAAACTGCGTCGGGCTGAAACTAGCAAAACACACTTGTGGTGCTGCATTGCGCTGGGTGTATGATAGGGCCCTAGGTCTTTATGACAATTTAATGCTGGCTTTAATTTTGATTTTGGAATTCCAATAAACAGTTGTTTCCTAAAATTATGGTAACGGTAGGGTTGACAATTCAAGAGAACACGAAGTAAGAGCTGACAATAGCTTTTCATTTTTTAAGTGATTATTTAGACGTATCTTGTTAACACAAAACCATCAGTACTGTATAACGACCCTTACAATTCCCTGAATATTCACATAACATTCACTGTAGTTCATTTTTACTGTACCTAAACAGCTGTGTAAAGGCAAACTTTGTTTGACTTGTTAAAAGTGAGTGATTTTGAAACTTAATTTAAAATGTCTTGCTAAAGAAAGACGTCTCATTACTCCAGTTGTGTGACACAAAAATACTGCTGACAATATCATTAGAAACAAACAAAAAACACAGTCTCATAATGTGGGTGTTGCCTGGCTATGTATGGGACTGATTAAAGGGTTAGTTCACCCAAAAATGAAAATTCTGTCAGTAATTACTCACCCTCATGTTGTTCCAACCCCGTAAGACCTTCGTTCATCTTCGGAACACAAATTAAGATATTTTTGATGAAATCTGAGAGCTGATCACTCCTCCATAGGCTGCTAGGTGACCGAAACTTGCTGGCCCAGAAAAGTTATTAAAGAGATCGTTAATATAGTCCAAGTGACTCCAGTGGCTCAATCTTAAGTATATCAAGCGACGAGAATACTTTTTGTGCGCAAAAACAAACAAAAATAACGACTTTATTCCACTATTCATTTCCTTCTCTCTGGGCCTCTAGTTGGTTCACGTAGTGTTTTTGCATCGCGCGTCTGTGTTACACGTCACCACGTAGGCTCACAATTGGCCGAAGCTGGTCATGTGTGTGATGCGTGATGACGTATAACACAGACGCGCTGCGCAAAAACACTACGAGGCCCAGAGAGAAGGAAATGAATAGTGGAATAAAGTCGTTATTTTTGTTTGTTTTTGCGCACAAAAAGTATTCTCGTCGCTTGATAAACTTAAGATTAAGCCACTGTAGTCACTTGGACTATATTAACGATCTCTTTAATAACTTTTCTGGGCCAGCAAGTTTCGGTGACCTAGCAGCCTATGGAGAAGTGATCAGCTCTCAGATTTCATCAAAAATATCTTAATTTGTGTTCCGAAGATGAACGAAGGTCTTACGCGGTTGGAACAACATGAGGGTGAGTAATTACTGACAAAATTTTCATTTTTGGGTGAACTAACCCTTTAAGTCCATCTTTGCATTTAATTATTAGCAACAAGTCAATTGAATGACAATTCTAAAGTATAAATGAATCCAACACCTCTAAACAGCCCTGTTGTCAAAACCTTCTAGCTTGTTAAAGGGTTTGTTCATCCAAAAATGAAATTTCTGTCATTAATTATTCACCCTCATGTCGTTCCAAACCCATAAGACCTTCGCTCTACATCTTCGGAACACAAATTAAGATATTTTTGATGAAATCCGAGAGCTCTCTGATCCCTCCATAGACACTTTCACAGTCCAGAAAGGTAGTAAAGACATCGTTAAAATAGTCCATGTGACTCCAGTGGTTCAAATATGATGTTATGAAGCGACGAGAATATATAATAACAACTTTATTCAACAATTTCTTCTCTTCTGTGTCAGATCTCCAACACTATTCGAGTAGTATACACAGTACCGCGCTTCCGGGTTCTACGCCAGGATGCCGCCTCACTATAGGCCGACGCTGGTCACGTGAGCACATGACATGAGCGTGTAATGCTGACACAGGAACCGGCCAATAATGAGCCGGCATTCTGACGTAGAACCAGGAAGCACTGCACTGATTACACTACGTCAAGAGCATAGGAGAATGACGTGGAAGAGAAGAAATAGTTGAATATTGTTATTTTTGAAAAAAGTATTCTCGTCGCTTCATAACATTATATTTGAACCACTGGAGTCACATGGACTATTTTAACGATGTCTTTACTACCTTTCTGGACTGTGAAAGTTGCAATGATGTTGCTGTCTATGGAGGGACAGAAAGCTCTCGGATTTCATCAAAAATATCTTAATTTGTGTTCCGAAAATGAACGAAGGTCTTACGGGTTTGGAACGACATGAGGGTGAGTAATTAATGACAGAATTTCAATTTTTGGATGAACTAACCCTTTAAATGGCCGAAATGACCTAGTGAGCATTAACCCAATTAACTAACAGGTGGAAAAGAGCCTAATTCTGATTTCATGTTCAGAATTAAATGGAATTCAATGCAAACACAAACTCGAAGTATTTACAAACTAAAAATCCTCCAGTGAACCTGTTCAGCTCAGCCGGGTGTCGTCTTTCCTCACCTGTGGGGAATCGCTCAATAACAGGCAGATCGTCCACCTGCAGTGTGGCGTTGCCGCCACTTCTTGTAAACTTCACTATGTGGTATTTTCCATCATTCACAAACTTTGATTTCTCCTCTATGTTGATGTCATCTGTGCCCACATTAAATATAGCTGTAATGTAACCTTTTACCTGGAGAAAAACAAAGAGAAACGGGTTGTTGCATTAGTGACATTATAATCTATGCCACCCTCTATTATATAACTGGAACAAACATGGAATATTTGTTTGAAATTAACAATCAATATACAAAATGAAATAATTTTAATCACATCAAGCTAATAACTTAATCAATTACTTGCACAGATTACTCATAATATGTGGTCAGATCAAGTCAGTTATAGACAAACACAATCTGACTGACACAAAAGCAAAATATATCATTGACAGTGCATGCTGGAAAAACATGTGAACTGAATTAAGAAATTTGTAGATCCTTTGGCAGCAAAAACCTCTACCAAATGTTTCCTGCATTTGCACAACATTTAGGATGAATTTTAAATCATCCTCCCTACAAATCTGTTTGAACATGTCTGGGTTATTTTGATTGCACAGCACTCTTCAGGTCATGCCGAAGCGTCTCAATGGGGTTACGGTCAGGACTTTTAACTGGCCATTCCAGAACATTAACCTTCTTATTTTCAAGCCATTATTTTGTTGATTTCTTGCTTTGGATCATGGTGTTGTTGTCATTACACCAGGTTACACCAGCTGGATGTCTAAATAAGTTGGGTGTAAGTCCTGCATTGGGCTTAGTTACATTCAGACTTATGATAGATATTTACACCTTACACCCTCTAAAACTACAGCTCCTGGCTTTTTGTATTTGGTTGGTTTATTATATAGACGGGTGTGTGCCTTTCCAAATCAAATCCAATTCCAAATCCATATGGACTCATAGAAACATCTCAAAGATGATCCAGAGAAATGGGATGCATTTGTGCAGAAATGGGGTTGTTGGCATCCGTCTTTCTCTGGAGACAAAGGAGTCTCTGTGGTTGGTATGCAGCGCCTGCTGTGACTGGACAGTCCGATTTTGGAGCGGCAGGCTCTGTTGCATTTACTGCAGGTGTAGTATGTGCCTGGGTCTGGATCTGTTGGTGCTATATCCTGCCGTCTGCGCTTTCTCCGCTCTTCCCACTCATACTCTCTTTTCTTCTCCGACACTTTGATGCCTGCTTCGACAGCTTGCCTCGACCTGCAGCGATCTGCAGCTGCTGCTTCCCAGACTGCTGGATTGATGTTGCCTGCCTTCAAGTCTCGTTTACAAACGTCTTTGTAGCGAAGAACAGGCCTTCCTACTGGTCTGGAGCCTGTAGCAAGCTTGCTGTAGAGTAGATCTTTGGGTATACAACCATCCTGCATGTGACTGTCATGGCCTAGCCAGCGCAGGCGTTTCTGGGAGAGTAATGCAAACATGCTTGGTATTCCAGCCTTGGCCAGGACGTCCTTGTTTGGGACACGGTCTTGCCAGGTGATGCCCAGGATTGTCCTGAGGCAGCGCTGGTGGAATGAGTTGAGTCTGCGTTCTTGCCGGGAGTACAGGGTCCATGCTTCACTACTGTATAGTAGAGTACTGAGCACGCAAGCTTGATACACCCTCATCTTGGTATAGGTTGTCAGCATGGAATAATCCCAAGCTCTCTTTGCTAGGCGGGCCATAGCTGCTGCTGCCTTACCAATCCGAGTGTTTAGCTCGGCATCCGGGGAGAGGTTGCTGGAGATGGTTGAGCCAAGGTAGGTTAAGTTATCTACCACTTCGAGGGTGTAGTAAGCAATGGAGATATTCGGGATGCTGCTAACATCTTGGCCCATTATGTTGGTCTTTTGAGACTGATGGTGAGGCCAAAATCTCTACAGGCATCCGCAAAGCGGTTGATGAGCTGTTGTAGAGCTTCCTCAGAGTGTGCAGTCAGGGCAGCGTCATCTGCGAAAAGCATCTCCCGTATCAGAACCTTCCGCACCTTGGTTTTTGCTCAGAGGTGTGCGGTGTTGAACAGGTTTCCATCAGTTTGAGTGTGGAGGTATATGCCTTCTTCTGATTTGCTAAAGGCTTGGGTCAGCAGCAGTCTAAATAAGTTGGGTATAAGTCCTGCATTGGGCTTAGTTACATCCAGACTTATGATAAATATTTACACCTTACACCCTCTAAAACTACAGCTCATGGCTTTTTGTATTTGGTTGTTTTATTATATAGACGGGTGTGTGCCTTTCCAAATCAAATCCAATCAACTGAAATTGTAGCATATGGAGTCATAGAAACATCTCAAAGATGATCCAGAGAAATGGGATGCATTTGTGCAGAAATGGGGTAGGTTTCCAGGAACCACGTTGCATTTTAATTACATTAAAATGAACCCCAGAAACTGAGTTTGTGAGTGATATGGAGTGATCTGTTTTCTCTCGCTCAAAGATCAGTCAGATATTGTGCCTTTTTGCGTAAAAAGCAACAAATGGCTAAAGTTTCAATAAAGGATGGAATCATTTATGCAGTTTAATTTAATATATCACACCCAGATGTTTGTTAAAATTAACATCATTTCAAAGAATGATGACTGATGGCAAATTTGGCTAGTATGGAGAGAACATGAAGCATGTTTTGACAGAAAGTCTGTTTATTTCATTGATTGATAAACTCAATAAACTTAAATAAAATACATTTATAAAAACAGATCATTTAAGAGGCTGCTCACTCCAGACTCATTGGGCTTAACCCTACCCATAACCCTAACCCTAACCATCAAGCCCCACCCATTACATCCAGAGAGGAGGAGCTAGAAGTCAAGCCCTACCCATTACATCCAGAGAGGGGGAGTTAGACGGCAAGCTCCACCCATTACATCCAGAGAGGAGGAGCTAGACGGCCAGCTCCACCCATTACATCCAGAAAGGAGGGACTAGACGGCAAGCTCCACCCATTGGCTCTGCAGTGAGCACCACTTGGATATTTTAGGCATTAAATGTAAAAACTCAGTTATGTGTGTGTGGCAATATAATATAATAATATAATAATAATATGGCAGTATTTGAAATCATTGTAATTGTGGGGACATTTTTGGTCCCTATGAGGAAAACAGCTTATAAATCATACTAAGTAATGTTTGTTTTTTTTGAAAATGTAAAAATGCAGAAAGTTTTGTGTGATGGGTAGGTTTAGGAGTCAGGTTAGTGTAAGGGGAGAGAATATACAGGTTGAACAGTATACAAATCATTATGTCTATAGAAAGAATGTTATGTCTAACATTTTTTTCTGGTCCCTATGGATGTATTATTTTTAAGCATGCATGTGAGTCTACCTGAGAATGGATTTGATCCAGTGAGAATGTTGAAATTTAGCAGTAACACCCAATGAGCTCTTATGATACAGGTTTGCTCTTTACAAATACAGAGTATAAAAACCATACAGGTGACACAACATCTAAAAGCAATTTTGAGAACAGACTTGCACAGTTACTATGGAAACAGCAGTGACAGTCATGAGAGAGGCAGGAGATGCTCTAACAGTGAAAGCACACTCACACCTCAAAATATTGAATAATGTCGACTGTATGTATGATAGCATAATCACTGTATCTTATGAGCCCAGAGTAAACTCATTGTCACACGGGGGAGAACGAGGCAGAATCGTGTGCCAGAGTCGCAGTGCTGTTCTGGGATCTTGGGTTTATGTGCGTGTCTATGAGATGCTCAGCAGCAGCAGGTCTAATCTCGGCGTGTAATGTGATCTGTCTAAGTTCGTGTCA
The DNA here is from genome assembly GCF_949319135.1 of Squalius cephalus. Lineage (NCBI taxonomy): Eukaryota > Metazoa > Chordata > Actinopteri > Cypriniformes > Leuciscidae > Squalius > Squalius cephalus. The sequence goes on along the minus strand of NC_137142.1, from coordinate 2,104,613 downwards.
ACGGCCAGGTGTTTAATTGGTGTGCTGGGAATCGCGTGCGACAGACTTCCCAGCGGAGCCACGGCAAGAATAAACATACGCACAACCTGCTCTGGAAAACAATGATGGCAGACAGGTACAAAACAAAAGCAAAGAGCTTTCAGATGAATGATCAATCACAGATGAGCACAAAACTGAAAAGCAACACATAGTCTCGTACTGGAATTTAATAGATTCATTTCCACTGCAAACAGAACTTTTTTATCTTGAAGAGATGTTTGCAGTTACAGGACAGAAAGCAAAAAGCATTCACCCTGACTTCTCAAACAATCTCTTCTCTAGTGTTCCTGAAGGATGAAAATGGGAATTCACTGTCATTCAAGATGAGCTAGATCGATGGTAAATATGGTACTCGCAGTAAATCACGAAAATGAGATTTACACAATAAGACTAACTGTGTTGAGCTGTACAAGAATGATTCGTTTTATGTCGAATGTATCCAAACAGCTGCTCACCTGTCTAATAAAACACGTTTTCTATGAAATAAAAAATACAAAAATTCGGAAATCGAGGGTAACGCGGTCATTGATATGTGACGCACGGTCCGTGTCCTGGTTAAAACTGCTTATTTCTCTGGATTTAAACAAACTTAGAAACATTTGGGATAATGTAAGTACACAAATCAACAAAATATATAACATTGTTCTAGTGAATTTTTTTGATCCAAAAATCTTACATAGTGTACACCAATTGGAAAACACAGCCCAGCGACTGTAGAAATGGCTCCAAAATAGTGTTTAAAGCATGCTGGGATATCTCTTCTGATACCTGTGAACACATGCAGGTCCAGCTCTGGCTGAGGATGCATGTGACGCAGAAGACCATGCAATCTTACTAACCAGCGTCTAGTCTGCACCTCTGCCTCTTCTTTTGGGCTCTGGAATTGTCAGTCGGCTGTAAACAGAGCGGACATATACTGGCCTTTGCTCCCCACTCAGCTCTTGGCATCTTGGGATTGACAGAGACCTGAATGTGACCCCTGCTGCCCTCTCTGACAGACTCTCGTTCTCATTGGGAGGTACAGGTCTGCGGGGAACATTCCACTCGCTCTTCTCTGAGAAACAACACTTCTTTTGAGTTTCCTGCAGTTAATATCCCACTTCCTACCAAACTCCACATAGCCGAAATTAACCCGTTTAATCCCAAATTTTTCCCAGGCATGAAAATATCCAAATGATGTATCATTAGTTGCCCCTTGAAATGATAATAATCAATAATTATTTTTTGAAATTTGTATGGAAAAGTGTGTGAAAAATTGTGTTTTATGATGGGATAATGTGTATACTGAAAATTCTTTCATAGCCTATATCAGCCTTGTTATTTAAAGTCTGTGTGAACCAGAAGTTGCAAACGACTTTTCTCCAGTGTTGTGACGTATTTCCCAGTGAAAAGGAATATTGAACAGAGGGCAGGGTTTTACTCTAGCGCTCCTCCTCTCCATCTCTGCTCAGAGCAGACTAACGGTTTGAGGAGTGGTTAAGCGTTTCCCAACCCAAGCCGTCAAACCTACATCATCAGAGAGGGAACGCCATTCCAGACCGAAAGTAACTTTTCAGATTTTGATTAAAGATTACCACGGCAAACAATTTTTTTCTGTGTATTAACTTGCACGGATTCATTTTTCACAACATGACTAGAAATATGCGCTAACAAAGTAAATAGGGTCAATTTTGATTTCAGTTGGACTTTAACACACTCATCTTTACTCATTCTGTGACCACACTCAACAAAACTGAATAATTGTGAATTCATAGATTAATACTAGACACCTTAAAGATAATGTGTTCCAAAAATCTTTGTAATGTCTTTGTTAACATACTTTACTACCCTTTTGAGCTTTGATGCAGCCGTCATCTACTGATGTTGCAAACACGACTTAAACTGCTCTGGTCATGTGACATTTTGCACTATGTGAAACAACACAAATTTAATTGAGACCCTTTATTCTCTCCATATTTGCTGGAAATGCACTAAAATAGCAGTCAATAACAATTTTAGAGCTTCATATATGAACACTTTCTTGTGAGCGGTGGGATCAAACGGCCCCAGGTCAGCTGGACATCTTTCCAGAGGAGCTGGACTTCTGCTGTCCTCTTTCCCCTTTCCTACTTTAGTTTTAGTTTTAATTCACATTTCTGCTCATTTCTTTACGACATTTATTTTACAACTCCTTACTTGTGTAACACTCTGAATTCAGACGAAACCTTTACGTTCACTTTCTTCCTTACTCCTTTCTTATTCTGTCATCCTTTCTTTTCTCCCTCACCAAATTAATTTTTTTATTTTATCTCTAACTGTAAACACTTTATGCTCTACTTTTACATCTGGTCTAGACAATATCTGTCCTCTCTCCTCCAGGTCAGTGAGTGCTACTCCTTCTTCCAAACCCTGGTTATCAATGTTCTTCACAGGGCTAGAAATGAACATTTTTGACTTGGTAGCACTGGTGCTCAAAACTTTAGGAGCACACCGAAAATTAAGGAGCACCACAACTACAATTTATATATATTAAAAGATTTCTTTTATTTAAAAACAACACATGTTTTGTAAAGAAATGAATATGGTAGTGATGCACCGATCATAATTTTTCATTGCAGATTCTGTTTTGTTTTTTTTTACAAGCAAATTGGCCATTTTTCTTCTTCTTTGTTTAAGCAAATCTATTCTTTTTTTTTATTTGCTCTATAACAGGCCAAACTGGCATTAAAAATAAATAAATAAATAATAATAATAAAAAACATCTTTAGCCATTTGAAATTAGAGGCAACCACCGCATTTTAATCAGGATCCAAACAAAGATGCTATACACCAAAGTAGCCTGAGCAGGTGTTTAGATTTAAATAAGATTGCATCATTTCAAGACTTAGAGCAAATAAAGAATGGTCTGACTTTATCTTTGTAAAATGATGTTGCACAAGACACACCTGCACAGAACAAATACAGATGGACTGAATGAAAATGCAAATTCACTCTCTGACAGAAGGTGGCGCTTATGGAAAAGAAGCGTTTCTTTGGTACTGCTGTGATCGTGTGTTTGAAGCACAAACCGGCAGTTTATGATATTAGTAGACCAGTGCATGTGTAGAAAAAAGGTCAAACCACATGAATTATTTGCACTTGGACAAATGCTCCTAAACAAACTGAGGTCGCATAGATTCAGTTTTCGGGAGCATATGTGAAGGTCACAATTTCGAGCCTTGCTTTATTAAAAGCCCATCATCTCACACCTTCTACAAGCCATTTCTCCAACACTTCTACGGGCACTCACACACATAATCAACACATCTCTCCTCACAGGCACTTCCCCACCATATTCAAACAGCTGTGTAAAAAACCTTCTCTAATCACTTAAATCATGGAAAGTTAGAGGCCTGACTCTCTCCTCCAGTTCATAGCAAAAACACCTGGTTGAAAACAACTCGTTCATCTTTCTTTTCACAGAACCACCGTGCTGGACAGCAACTAATCAGGATTTAAAAGTGTCCACTCAACAAAGCCTGCCTTGTTATCGGTCACTGAAGCTCTGCAGATTGAGAAAGCTGTTCCAGTGAATTCTGCTAGACCGATCTGCAGCTTTTGACTCCATTAACGATCAGATCATTTTGTCCACACTCTCATCACTGGGCATCACTGGAACTCCACTTTGCTGGTTTGAATCTTACCTCACAGGTAGGTATTTCAAGGTTACCTGGAGGGAGAAGATATCTAAAGCAGATCAGCTGCTCACAGGGGTACCTCAAGGCTCTGCTCTAGGACCCCTCCCTTTCTCCATATTCACTACATCACTGGGACTCATTACACGGGAACATGGTTTCTCATGCAGTTGCTTTGCTTTTCATTTCAACCACACAATCCCAAAATAGCTGCACAGATCTCAGACTGACTGGCAGACATCTCAGCATGGGTGAAAGAACATCACCTGCAACTCAATCTAGCGAAGAAAGAGCTTCTCGTCTTCCCCGCCACTGTGGCGGTACAGCACAATTTCACTATCCAAATAGAATCACCTCCATTCTACCCTTGAAACCACATGTCACATGATCCTTCAGAAATCATTCTAATATGATGATTTGATGCTCACGAAACATTTATGATTATTATCAATGTTGAAAACAGTAATACAAAAATGTAGAAAAAATAATTAAAAAAAGGATTCTTTGATGAATAGAAAGTTCAAAAGAACAGCATTTATCTGAAATTGAAAGCTTTTTTAACAATATACATTACTGTTCAAAAGTTTGGGGTCAGTAATAAAACAATTTTTTTTTTTTTTGGGGGGGGGGGGGGGTACTTTTATTCAGCAAGGATGCATTAAATTGATCAAAAGTTACAGTGAAGACATGAGAGAGAAACTTCTCATCACAGAAGACGGTCAACACGTTTGGTTTAAATTAAAGAAACTGCGGTAGAAATATATTACTCTTGTACAGTATAATGTACATCTTAATGTAATACTACTACTAATAATAATAATATTATTAAAACAAATTTTCTTCCATGTTATAATTTTAACAGTAAACTTCTGTTGTGTAGCACTTGTCTGCCCAAAAATTTAATTGTTTAATTTTCATTAGAATAAAATATTTGATTTAAATAAAAGCCTTCATTTGATTACCAGAAAAATTAAAATACACAACACAGAATTAAAAAAACAAAACACAAACATTTCATAGGGCCCTATTATTGTATACAAATTAATACATTAAGTTGTTTTTATGAATTCAATTAATTAGTAATTAATCAATTAATTGATTAAACCATTAAAATGGAATATAGACAATAATTTGGAAAAAAAAAACATTAAGAATATAATTTTTGTTCAACTGTAAATAGATTGCTGTTAAATTGAACACGTTTCAAGATTTCAATTAATTACACATGCTTTTTTATTAATACCATTTTATTTACCTATCTAGAAAAATGAAAACAGAAAAAAAAAAAAACTGAATCCAGAAAATTTAAACGGGAAAAACGGAATTAACTCGCATTAAATTAGGTATCTTGTAAAGTGTGCTTATCCTTCAGGTCGGCTGCATTAACAGTTAAGCTTTCTTGTTTTTTCCCCTCTTCACATTAATGTTACAGCCTCTGATATAACATCATCTGTTCACAAAATTGGCATCGAAAAAAGTATGGTTCAGGAACCACTTTGAAGAATGATTTCATTCACTGTTCCTTGCTGGTGGAATGATCTTCCCAACCCTATCAGGACAGCGAATCCCTGCCACTATTCAAGAGAAAGCTGAAAACTCATCTCAGCGACCCCTGAACTGCCTCCTGTTAAACTAAACTCAGTTGAATAATGACACTATTGTCTTCTGTAGAGCTGCTTTACAGCTGAATTAAAATTGTTTTCATAAGTGATGGATTTTACAACTGTTATTTTCCTGTTTATTAATGTGAAGTTTTCTGAAACAATCTATATCATATAAAGCACTATATAAATAAAGGACTTGACTTGCAATAAAGAAAAATCATTATTTCTTTAAGTAGCATATACTATTCTGGACCATTGTTAGCAATTCTTTTGTTATTGCCTCCTTAAGATGAATTGATTGTTGCATTCCACATTGTAAGCTGTAAATAATAGCATCTGCTAAATAAATAAATAAATGTAAATGTTATAAGCAGCAGAAATCTTGCTGCTTTTGCAGAATTGAACTCTGCCTCATTGATCATTATTTTCCTGTTATCACTGTAAAACTGCAAAACAATCTGTATTGTAAAAAGCATTGTTTAAAGTCCCTCTGTGGTGAAAATCCAGCTTTTAATGTTGTTTATGTGTCTATGTGGTGTTTTTAATACGCTTTAAGACAAAGCATGTGTAAATTCATAAGTCGACAGCATTGCTGAGTATTTCCTCCTTAAAACTGCAGTGAACCAAAGACAGTCTCAAAAACACGCTTTGAAATCGCTGGTGTTTCTGACGTCACAAACTACCTTGTAACCAATCAGATCAACGTGTGATCGTCAACCAGTGGATCTCTGAGCTGAGTGAGTGAGTGGAGGCGGGGCTCATTTGCATATTCATAGAACCGCGCATACTAAATGAGGAAAGGATGTCAAGTTACATTCAAGCTATTTTTAAGGCATGATGACCCTTTTTTCACACACACACACACACAACAAAAAAACTTTTAAATGTGTCATTTTGGTGATCAAAGATGAGTTTTAAGGGATACAATAATTGACTACAGGGGGACTTTAAATAATGGTGGCTTGACTTCTTTTGTCTCTGTTTTGTCACTTTTCTTGCAGTGTAAGGAAAGTCAAATGTGTTGTTGTATATGTTTAATCTCCTTGGTCTGCATTTGTGCTGCTGCATCCAGTCTGTTGCATTGTGTCTAAAATGTGTGTTATTTAATGCATCTTTTCAGATGTTCTGCTTGTGTGTGATGAGTATATACTTCTGCTGCCATCGGACACATAGCAGAGGAGAAACTCTGGAAACTCATATTCACCCACGGGCCATAGTTGAGCTGCAACAGTAACACTAAATGTGTCATTGGGTGCATGGTGAACACTGAATGAGTGAATTCAGACACCATGTGCATGAAAGAGTAAAAACTTTATTAATTTTCCATAGAAAATTCTAAGATAAATGGTGTACTTACGATGTGCAGTTTGAGATAGTCCCCTAACCCAGAGGAGCTGTTGACTCGCACCAGTATTGCTTCTCTCTGCTGGGTGCTGAAGCCCATGGCCAGCCGGTCTGCTCGAGTGCTCGGACGCTCATTCGGTGGCCATGTGTATGTGATCAGACCTCCATCTCTCCCAAATATATATGTGGTGCCGGCTGCAGGAGACACAGATGTGCAAACACACAGAGAGATTAGGTTAAATCTATCAGCGATTACAAAACAGTATCATGTAACTATACAAAGTTTCCGGCTCTGATGGATGGATGGATGGATGGATGGATGGATGGATGGATGGATGGATGGATGTTATTTTTTTCTGAACCTGTGATCAACAAATACGTAAATAACATTAGGTTCACATTTAAGATTTATGAGAATACATGGAACAATGTAAGGAATAATCGACAACAGGCTGGTGAATTATACAGACTCGAGGCGCTGGTGATGTTGCCACACCTCAAGACACTTTTCAAGTGTTTTATTTCAAGACCATGGGGTTTTTCGGTTTATGTGTAAAATAAAGCCTACACACACCCATAGCAAAAACATGAGTTTTGAAGCAGTTAAGTTTATTTTCAAAAACGGAAGTTTTTAATAAGTAACTAGATAAGACAGCTTGGTGTGGGAGTGTGTGTAATTTACATTGTAGAAAAAAAACGTCAAAGTATCGTCAAGCTATGATTACCGCAGGCTTTATTTTACTCATAAATTGAAAAGCCCCATTATAAAACCCCATAGGAAAATCATGAAGGAACCAGCGGCGAATTAGACTTCTGGGTTCTGACGTCACACCTGCACATCTCTACTCCAGTTTTACTTCCTACATTAACCTATGTAGGTTTGTAACTAATTTCCAGAATGCCAGCCTATAGTCCTCATTGGCTGAACCGTGTCTCTAAGCCCCGCCCTCAAACACTGTAGTTTATCTGAGACTGGAAGAGTTTGGTTCGTGTTGTTCATGTTGAGAAGACAAAGCAAATCCCCTTTGATGAGATTGATACGGTAAAACCCACGCCATCGTTACTGTTCGTATCACTGTGATCAAGAGCTGAGATTCAGATATGATAATCAGAGTTTGCTTTCTGACCAATCAGAGAGGCGGGGTTTAGAGAGACTGAATCCTTGATCGAACCACTTCAGACACTGAGAGAAAAGAGCTAATGCTGCAGTGGAGATTATGAGTTGGACAACAACAACCAATCTGGCTTCAAAAGCGAGACTGAGACTGAGACAGCTTCTAAATCCTCAGTTCTCATCCTGCTGGATCTTTTGACACAGTCAACCACCAGACCCTCCAGTCAATCCTAAAGAAGATGGGCGTCTCAGGAACTGCACTCCAATGGTTCAAGTCTTACCTCTCAGGTTGGTCCTTCAGCGTGTCTTGGAGGGGAGAGGTGTCTAAGTCACAACTTCTTGCTACTGGAGTGCCTCAGGGCTCAGTGCTTGGACCACTTCTCTTCTCCATCTACATGACATCACTAGGATCTTTCATTACGAAACATGGCTTTTCCTATCACTGCTATGCTGATGATACACAACTCTACAGTACTTCTCATTTCAACTCGGTTGATCCAACAGTACCTGTTCGCATTGCAGCCTGTCTGACAGACATTTCTTGCTAGATGAAGGACCACCACCTTCAACTCAACCTTGCGAAGACAGAACTGCTTGTGATCCCGGCCAACCCAACACTACACCACAACTTCTCCATTCAACTAGGTTCGTCATCCATAACTCCTTCCACGACAGCCAGGAATCTTGGAGTTGTAATTGATCAGTTAAGCTTCACAGACCATATTACTACAATGCCCGGTCCTGCAGATTTGCCTTATACAACATTAGGAAAATCAGACCCTTCCTATCAGAGCTACACAACTCCTGGTCCAAGCTCTTGTTCTCTCCAGACTGGACTATTGTAATGCTCTCTTAGCGGCCTTTCCGGCATATGCTATCAAGCCTTTGCAACTGATCCAGAATGCAGCAGCGAGGGTGGTCTTCAACGAGCCGAAGAAAGCCCACGTCACTCCTCTCTTCATCAGTTTGCACTGGCTGCCAATAGCCTCTCGCATCAAATTCAAGGCACTGATGTTTGCCTACAAGACAACCACTGGCTCTGCACTAATATACCTAAACTCGCTAGTTCAGACTTCTGCGCCCTTCAGAAGCTTGCGTTCTGCAAGTGAACGACGCCTCGTGGTGCCATCATCCCAAAGAGGCACGAAATCACTCTCACAGACCTTTTCCTGGACTGTTCCCAGCTGGAGGAATGATCTCAATTCGAGCAGCTGAGTCTTTAGACATTTTCAAACAATGTCTTATTAATTGAGCAATTAATACTAGCACTTACCTTTTCTATTCTATATTATTCTAATAATATAGATATAATATATAATACATATATTCATATAATACAATATAATATCTTTTTTTCAGATAAACCTTACTACGTGTACTGTGCTAGACTGAGACTACAGCACTGATTGCTTCTATTGTTCTCCTCATTTGTAAGTTGCTTTGGATAAAAGCGTCTGCTAAATGATTAAATGTAAATTAGCTGATTAAAGTGTTTTTGACCTTGGATGTGTATAAGGATGCCTGTAGGAGACTCCGAAACAACATTAGGAGTCTTTAAAACAGCATCATAGGGGCATTTTAATTGAGAAAATAATCCAAAATTCACATCCTGTCGAGTCAATTTGTCATACTCAGTATGTCCTACTTTCTTCTAGGGTTAACCCGTCAAACAAAAACAAAAACTCTTTCACTCTGTATTTTGTCTAATAAGCATTTATTAATGCAAATCAAAACATTGTGGCTTCTTTCATTTGTTCTTTTCTCTCTTTTCCTCAAAGTCGACAACTGTGTTATTCAACAGTCGTTCCAGTTCCTCCAGACGAGCACAGAGAGAGGAGGGAATAATCACACGGAGGAAGTCAAGAGGAAAAAAAGAAGGCAAGGCCCTGAATTTCAAGACAACTGGGTGGAAAAATATATTACACGAATCAATCCTGCTATTATTAACAGAAGAATGCACAACATAAATCAAAAGATAACAGATTTCTCCGCATTGTTTGATTATTTTTGTAGGATTGAAGGTAAAGTAATTTGATTCTTTGTTAAAACCCTCGCTTCCTTTCATGTGGGTCTGCAGTGAGAGCATAGTTAGGTGTTTGGTCGGATTGATCTGGTCATGTGGTTGAGGACTAAATAAAAGAAGATTATAGTAAAGCTTTTCTCTTTTCTCAGAGCTCTGCTTTTTGATTCTCTTTTTGTGCTTCTGCCTTCTGGACAACTGGCTTGAAGGCCTTTAGACCAGAATCAAGCCCTCAGTGTAATCTCTCGCATCACTTCTCAGTGACTTTTAAAGAAGAAACTCATGACACCATGAACATGCCCTGCTCAGAAGGATCGGGAAAACGCTGTTACGAGTTACGAGGTGATAATATGATGTGAATCGTACAAAAATGAACAATTATTAGAAAAAAGCATTAAGGTCCACCCCTAAACATGCCCATCACTGGTGTTGTAGCAGACTGAGATTGTGCGAATTCATACAAATTACCCAGACTGCAACATAGTGTCGGCCCAGATCCGGCCCTCATCTTGTACGTTTTGAATTCACATGTACCAGATGTGGCCCTGAAACTCTGAATCTCTTTATAAGATTTGATGCCACTAACCTGGGAACATTTGGCAAATCCTGTGATTATTATAAAGCACATGAAAACCAACAGTAGGTCAATCTTGGCATCCAGGGTTTTACATTAACACCCGCCAAAAGCGTGTGTATTTCAGCAGTGGCGTGTAAACGCAGTTACTCCTGCAAGCCACTTAATATAATGTACATATAATACACATTTTTCAATTGTAGTCTTTTAAAAGGGCATCTGAAATAATAAACTAAGTGCAATCTGGTGTTGTCAACAATAGAGATTTTTCTATACATAACGATACATATCTGAAACTCTTCCGCAGGATACACAATACCTGCTGCTCTTTCTCTCTCTCTGATCTCTCCGACAGCGAGTTACACACAAACCCTTTACTCAATCCCTTCACTCGCTCATTTCATTCGCTCCGGATGAATATTGTTGCTATTACAGGTCTTGAATTTCCACGTGGGATTGTGAATATTGAGCATAATTTTCTCATTCCCGCAGATTTTGTGCTCATACCCAAAGTGTGGCACATAAAGACAAGTCTATTGGCTATATAAAACAGTATAACGGATCCGTGCGTCAGGTCTTAAAGTGACCGCAGCATAATATACCTGCTGCAAAATTATGAGATAATATTAAAAATATCTTTATGGCAGTTTTTCCCTATGGTATCGATGTCAAAACTGTGTCCAGTGAAAATGCTGAGTGGCTAGTAACTTTGCAAAACCACTAGCCACAGTCACTGGTGAGCAAAAGAGTTAATGTTAAGCCCTGTAATGGCGTCATATCAAGGAAAACATTTTTTTTTTCTTTTAATTATTTTATTTAAATTTAAATTGAATGAATTGAGTTTAATGTACTAGTATGTAGACATACTCTAACAGAATCAGAATGCAAACTTCTTCCCTTGTCCACATATGGCAGAATGCTTCACATCTGACTCTGAAGAGTTTAACTCGAACCCTGATCAAACTCACATAGGTCTACCTGTAATCTTCTAGTAACTCAAGACCCTGATTAACTTAGTGAATTTGAAAAACAAGATCATCCATTGAAACCTAGCTGCAAAAATTATTATTAAATTGTCATTCAGTCTCCATTCACACATCAGTGTTGATCCAGGATTCAACAACTTGACCCAACCTAATGAATGACAGTGTGAACTACTGTTGCAAGAAAAGGTTTGGGAACCTTATAAAATTAAATACTTCTGAGCCACAATTATAGGGTGTGTCTCGGAAATATTGTCAAGTCTTCTGAAGCCAACAATCACAATCACAATCCCTGAATAAAATCAACAACAACAAAAAATGAGAACCACTTTACTACACCAATAATCTTTAACTAAAGACATTGAACACTTATTCAATGTAGTGCAGGCTGGAAAAGTAAGTGAACCTTGCACAAAGTAGAGGATGAATGTTCGACCATTCCTCTTGACAAATTCACAATGCCTTTACCAGCTTAATGCATGTCTAAAATGCATCTTCTAAGGTCCTGTGAAAGTTGATGGGAGAGAGGCATGATTCACACTAATCAATCTCTCTTGAGCAAAACAGATTTGTCAGTAACCAGACATGGTGGGCCAGAAATAAACACATCACACTCAACATCAGAGGAAATATGTAGATTTAGGAGAGATTTAGTTGGCATTTATACTGCTGAAGTCATAAATATTGCTCAGTTTTGGGGGTGTTTTTGACATTTGTATATTTTATCAGTGTTTTCCAGCAGTTGTGAAGGCTTGCAGACATGTGTCGAGGAGACTGGGGGTGGGTGAATCTACACAATCCTATTAGTGTGGATTAGAGCCTGGCTTTCTCATGCACCGCTGCACTGCTCAAGGAGCCGGATTGTGCATCAGCAGAAAAAAGAGCAGTGACATTGCTGACCTTTTTTTTCTTTTCTATTTGCTAATGGATAAGGCTGTCTCACAGAGGATTTATTAGCTTGTAAACCTTTCTAGCGTGTTTTGACATATCCTTCTGAAGGATCCAAACATTGCAAAGCAGTGAAAGCAGAAAGTTTATTTTTAACAGTGTACCTGATCATTTTAATCCGCACATCTCAGCACCAGTTGTTTTATGCATCTGTCACAGTGACTGGTTTTACTTGTTTACCAATATAGTGATTATTTCCAGTTACACAATCAAAGCTCTTCACTCCCGTCTACATGCAATTTTCATTATTCTGATTATTCTCTATGATATGTGGTTGTTTTTATTGCCATTATTGCCATATGCACAGCACAGATGATGAACTCATACAGTAAGTGTGTTACTGGACACTGTTTTAATCAGGTGTAAAACACATTTCTATGGGAGTATTTTTAGTTGACAAGCCTAAAAGTGTCTTCATTCTGATGTTTTTGACCATCAATAAACTGCATTATATTTATGTTGTGCAACATTGCCAACATGAACTCAGTTTCTTCAGCAGCCCATAAATCTGATTTCTTCTTCACCGCTACGTTTACGAACCGGTGCATTAAAACGCCATCCGTGTTCGTCACAAACACACACGCCAGAGTGGAACAAACGCCATTAAACTCTTTGCATGCCTGTTTATTGTGATTAAAGTTGGCATTCGTCACATAATTTACGGTGATTATGATAATGAGCGTTCATTAAAGTATTGTGTTTACATCAGGTAAAGTTTAATCACAATACTGCCAACACACAATACACACTAATGAGGGTACGAGAAAATGTAGTCGAAACCGAACACAGAAATGTGCAGCGAAGCACTTCTGTAGCAGAAAGAGTGCACTCAGTGTCTACAAGATAATGGCACTCGTGTGGAAAAATCACTTTAGGTAAACATTTCCTAAGGTAAAACATGTCCTTGGAGGAAAGTTGTGACACTTCATCATTTATTTATTAGTTCTGTTGTAGTATGCATTACTTAATTAGTGTTGACTGTTCTGGGATATAACAATCGGAAGTGCTTCAAGACCAGACGTGCACAGTGGACTTTTGTTATTGTTTTGGTCCTCGAAAGGGTCTATGATGGGAACTGTTTTATGAATGAGTGTTGCTCTGCTGAGCCAAATCAGCACAACCAGAAATAGTATTTGCTTTGTACGTGTAATGACACAACATACAGGTTTTTATGTTCTCACAAAAAGCAGTATGGTTTCAGTGTATTAACAGCACAGAGTTTATTATTCTTGGAGATCACTTCATGAAAGAATCCCACAAATGAGATACTGTACAAAATTGCTCTGGATTGTATTGATTTTTTGAAAATCAAAAAGAAGCCACAAGGTTTCTAAGATGTTTATGTTTAGGGGATGGACGGGTTAGAGGATAGAAAATATGATTAGCTCAGTATAAAAACCATTATGTGAAACAGACTCCAGTGGAGTGACTCAATTGTTTTTTCAGCAGGACTGTAAGAACACTTCTGTCCAATCAGCTTACAGCATGTCTAATCCCCCCCGACTCCCAGGTACACAACAGAGATGTGTGCGAGTATCAGTCTGTGTAAACGGGCAAATTTACACACGCGCATTCTGACTGTCACAATCAAATCATAAATTGGAGTTATAATGCATGAAAACATCTTCCCAGCAGACATCTCAAAACTAATGGTACAGCACATACTGAACTGCATGTATAATATGTCCATAATTAATGTGGCAAACTATAGGGAACGTCACACCTTGACTAAAAATCCCTTTGACACCAGCAAACATAGCTCAGAATTTAATTTTGAGAAAAGCTCTAGCATCATGTGTTCATGAGGCCAGTAAGTTTAATATTTTGCTATTTAATGCAACAGTCTAAGTTCTTTTTGCTTCCACTGTAAGAGAAGTCAAAACATCAAAACACAGCTCAAATACTCCTATAACTGATTTCCATCTAAGCCTGTGAGACTCTATAAATATGCTATAATCCGATCCAGAGAGAAATGTGCTGATGCAGATGCTGAGAGATGAGGCTAATCTCAATGAGATCAAGGGTGGAAGATGCTGAATGATGCTGAAACAAATATAGCACTGCAAATGCCCTTCCAATGGATTTGAGTTTCAGCACACTGCATTGTGTTTGTGATTTATAATGCTTTACTGCTACCCACCATGTCCTGCCCGTAGAGACCCAGGTGATCTGTTAATAGTGAGAGGCTGGTTCTTGCCTCCATGGCTGATGTGTGTGTGATGTGTCCTGGTGAGTGTGTCTGATGTCGCTGCGATGCCCAGTGAGAGAGCTGTGAGGTACAGGGTGAGGCAGGTAGCGCACGCCAGACCCCGGATAAGAGTTTCTGAGAAGGGCTGCCAGTCCACCAGCCTCCAGCCACCCAACATCTTCCCCGAACGAGAGAATGCAAAGACACACGGGCTCTTCAGCGCACCTGCCTGCCCATACTCCTCACTTACACACACCTTCTTAAAGAAGAAGCACCCAATCACCCAATCCTTGTCTCTTTGTCCTCGTGGTTTAATCTTAAATCCGTTTAATATAAAATCCAACTTTCGATAAAGCAAGAAAGAGTGTTTTCAACCATGGACCATAAGATCAGAATAAGCAAATTCCAGACACTAGTTATTCCATGTAGCCAGACATCACGAAAATGACTTAAAATCCTGGGGAAAACTGGCAGATATCAACACACGCAAGGCATCAGGCAATTTCTGAATTCGAAGGCATTTTCTGAAATCAGTATTTCTGCTGTTTTTCGTCTGAATGTTGTCTTCAGGAGGAGAAATCCCCAGAAATCCATCCACAGCTGGCTGAGAGCCTCCAACAGATGGTGAGAGCTTCATTTACACTCTTTCCTGAGTACAACGTTAACTGTTCTCCATGGAGAGAGAGTGTGTGTGAGAGAGAGAGAGATCTCCCCACACACCTGCGCAAGCTGCGTTTCCAGCCACAAGACATCCACAGAGCAGCTCCAGAGCGCGCACGCGAGAGAGAGAGAGAGAGAGAGAGAGAGAGAGCGATCAGTCGGAGAAAAAAAAGAAGGAGGAAGAGAAGAAAAGAGAGGGAGGGGGAGCTCTAGCAGTGAAATCAGGGCGCGAGAGCACTGCAAATGTTCAGCAACACAGAGCAACTCAAGTCAGAGAGCAGTGCAGAGAAACACACTGCACAGATGGAGAAATTGGGATGTGTGCTTTGTTTTTTTCTTCTGTGATTGAAACCATAAATATCTGCAATATCTAAACATTATTTTATCTTTCCATGTCTGGATTCATCCCTCTGTCTTCCTGGAAGTAGAGCAAGGATTTTCTGTGGAGGCACTTCTTGCTCGCACCAACTTGAAAGTTGACTGCCATATGTCATTTATGTCTCCAGATGCTCCATCTGCTGCCCAACACCAGATGACGTCAGTAGCAGAAGAGCACCCTGCATCTGCACTGCACATAAAGAGCCGTCTGTGCAGGACTTGGCCCTCGACCGTCGTCCTTTGGGAGGAAGTTGCTCTTTCAACCACCACAGAAAAGAAGCACACAGAGAAAAGAGCTGATAAATGTGTATCTGTGTGCAAGCATGTGTCCCTGTGCAGATGTGACTGGTGCTGATGAAAGCAAAGCTCATAGTTGCAGTTATTATGTATGTATGTATGTATGTATTCGGGATAGTTCAACCAAAAATAAAAAAAGTGTCATCGTTTACTCCCCCTCATGTCGTTCCAAACCAGTAAGACTTTTGTTCATCTTCAGAACACAAATATCACTTTGACACTTCAAAGAGTTCGTAAAGATATCATAAAACTAATCTGTATAAATTGAGTGGTTAAGTACAAAATTTCTTTAGAGACACGAATGCTTTATATGATGAAACAATTCAATTTAGGCATTTTTTCATATATTAACACTGATCAGCATATTAACATGTATCAACATAAACAGAAGCTAAACCACACATGTTTGGCATGCGAAAATGAACCTCATTGGTTCTTGCTGAAGCTCAAATGTGCTGAGTAACACGAGAATGAACCTCATTGGTTCTTGCTGAAGCTCAAACGTGCTGCGTAACACGAGAATGAACCTCATTGGTTCTTGCTGAAGCTCAAACGTGCTGCGTAACACGAGAATGAACCTCATTGGTTCTTGCAGAAGCTCAAATGTGCTGAGTAACACGAGAATGAACCTCATTGGTTCTTGCTGAAGCTCAAACGTGCTGCGTAACACGAGAATGAACCTCATTGGTTCTTGCTGAAGCTCAAACGTGCTGCGTAACACGAGAATGAACCTCATTGGTTCTTGCTGAAGCTCAAACGTGCTGCGTAACACGAGAATTAACCTCATTGGTTCTTTCTGAAGTTCAAACGTGCTGCGTAACACGGGAATGAACCTCATTGGTTCTTGTTGAAGCTCAAACGTGCTGCGTAACACGAGAATGAACCTCATTGGTTCTTGCTGAAGCTCAAACGTGCTGCGTAACACGAGAATGAACCTCATTGGTTCTTGCTGAAGCTCAAACGTGCTGCGTAACACGAGAATGAACCTCATTGGTTCTTGCAGAAGCTCAAATGTGCTGAGTAACACGAGAATGAACCTCATTGGTTCTTGCTGAAGCTCAAACGTGCTGCGTAACACGAGAATGAACCTCATTGGTTCTTGCTGAAGCTCAAACGTGCTGCGTAACACGAGAATGAACCTCATTGGTTCTTGCTGAAGCTCAAACGTGCTGCGTAACACGAGAATTAACCTCATTGGTTCTTTCTGAAGTTCAAACGTGCTGCGTAACACGGGAATGAACCTCATTGGTTCTTGTTGAAGCTCAAACGTGCTGCGTAACATGAGAATGAAGCTCATTGGTTCTTGCTGAAGCTCAAACGTGCTGCGTAACATGAGAATGAAGCTCATTGGTTCTTGCAAAAGCTCAAACGTGCTGCGTAACACGAGAATGAACCTCATTGGTTCTTGCTGAAGCTCAAATGTGCTGAGTAACACGAGAATGAACCTCATTGGTTCTTGCTGAAGCTCAAATGTGCTGCGTAACACGAGAATGAACCTCATTGGTTCTTGCTGAAGCTCAAACGTGCTGAGTAACACGAGAATGAACCTCATTGGTTCTTGCTGAAGCTCAAACGTGCTGCGTAACACGAGAATGAACCTCATTGGTTCTAGCTGAAGCTCAAACGTGCTGCGTAACACGGGATTGAACCTCATTGGTTCTAGCTGAAGCTCAAACGTGCTGCGTAACACGGGAATGAACCTCATTGGTTCTTGCTGAAGCTCAAATGTGCTGAGTAACACGAGAATGAACCTCATTGGTTCTTGCTGAAGCTCAAATGTGCTGAGTAACACGAGAATGAACCTCATTGGTTCTTGCTGAAGCTCAAACGTGCTGCGTAACACGAGAATGAACCTCATTGGTTCTTGCTGAAGCTCAAACGTGCTGCGTAACACGGGATTGAACCTCATTGGTTCTAGCTGAAGCTCAAACGTGCTGCGTAACACGGGAATGAACCTCATTGGTTCTTGCTGATGCTCAAACGTGCTGCGTAACACGAGAATGAACCTCATTGGTTCTTGCTGAAGCTCAAACGTGCTGCGTAACACGGGAATGAACCTCATTGGTTCTAGCTGAAGCTCCAACGTGCTGCGTAACACGGGAATGAACCTCATTGGTTCTTGCTGAAGCTCAAACGTGCTGCGTAACACAAGAATGAACCTCATTGGTTCTTGCTGAAGCTCAAACGTGCTGCGTAACACGAGAATGAACCTCATTGGTTCTTGCTGAAGCTCAAACGTGCTGCGTAACACGGGATTGAACCTCATTGGTTCTTGCTGAAGCTCAAACGTGCTGCGTAACACGGGATTGAACCTCATTGGTTCTTGCTGAAGCTCAAACGTGCTGCGTAACACGGGATTGAAGCAAATTGGTTCTGCTGAAGCTCAAACGTGCTGCGTAACACAAGAATGAACCTCATTGGTTCTAGCTGAAGCTCAAACGTGCTGCGTAACACGAGAATGAACCTCATTGGTTCTTGCTGAAGCTCAAACGTGCTGCGTAACACGGGATTGAACCTCATTGGTTCTAGCTGAAGCTCAAACGTGCTGCGTAACACGGGATTGAAGCAAATTGGTTCTGCTGAAGCTCAAACGTGCTGCGTAACACGAGAATGAACCTCATTGGTTCTTGCTGAAGCTCAAATGTGCTGCGTAACACGAGAATGAACCTCATTGGTTCTTGCTGAAGCTCAAACGTGCTGCGTAACACGGGATTGAACCTCATTGGTTCTTGCTGAAGCTCAAACGTGCTGCGTAACACGGGATTGAAGCAAATTGGTTCTGCTGAAGCTCAAACGTGCTGCGTAACACGAGAATGAACCTCATTGGTTCTTGCTGAAGCTCAAACGTGCTGCGTAACACGGGATTGAACCTCATTGGTTCTTGCTGAAGCTCAAACGTGCAGCGTAACACGGGATTGAACCTCATTGGTTCTTGCTGAAGCTCAAACGTGCTGCGTAACACGGGATTGAAGCAAATTGGTTCTGCTGAAGCTCAAACGTGCTGCGTAACACAAGAATGAACCTCATTGGTTCTAGCTGAAGCTCAAACGTGCTGCGTAACACGAGAATGAACCTCATTGGTTCTTGCTGAAGCTCAAACGTGCTGCGTAACACGGGATTGAACCTCATTGGTTCTAGCTGAAGCTCAAACGTGCTGCGTAACACGGGATTGAAGCAAATTGGTTCTGCTGAAGCTCAAACGTGCTGCGTAACACGAGAATGAACCTCATTGGTTCTTGCTGAAGCTCAAACGTGCTGCGTAACACGAGAATGAACCTCATTGGTTCTTGCTGAAGCTCAAACGTGCTGCGTAACACGGGATTGAACCTCATTGGTTCTAGCTGAAGCTCAAACGTGCTGCGTAACACGGGAATGAACCTCATTGGTTCTAGCTGAAGCTCAAACGTGCTGCGTAACACGAGAATGAACCTCATTGGTTCTTGCTGAAGCTCAAACGTGCTGCGTAACACGAGAATGAACCTCATTGGTTCTTGCTGAAGCTCAAACGTGCTGCGTAACACGGGATTGAACCTCATTGGTTCTAGCTGAAGCTCAAACGTGCTGCGTAACACGGGATTGAAGCAAATTGGTTCTGCTGAAGCTCAAACGTGCTGCGTAACACAAGAATGAACCTCATTGGTTCTTGCTGAAGCTCAAACGTGCTGCGTAACACGAAAATGAACCTCATTGGTTCTAGCTGAAGCTCAAACGTGCTGCGTAACACGAGAATGAACCTCATTGGTTCTAGCAGAAGCTCAAACGTGCTGCGTAACACGGGATTGAAGCAAATTGGTTCTGCTGAAGCTCAAACGTGCTGCGTAACACGAGAATGAACCTCATTGGTTCTTGCAGAAGCTCAAACGTGCTGCGTAACACGAGAATGAACCTCATTGGTTCTTGCAGAAGCTCAAACGTGCTGCGTAACACGAAAATGAACCTCATTGGTTCTAGCTGAAGCTCAAACGTGCTGCGTAACACGAGAATGAACCTCATTGGTTCTGCTGAAGCTCAAACGTGCTGCGTAACACGAGAATGATCCTCATTGGTTCTTGCTGAAGCTCAAACGTGCTGCGTAACACTAGAATGAACCTCATTGGTTCTTGCAGAAGCTCAAACGTGCTGCGTAACACGAGAATGAACCTCATTGGTTCTTGCAGAAGCTCAAACGTGCTGCGTAACACGGGAATGAACCTCATTGGTTCTTGCAGAAGCTCAAACGTGCTGCGTAACACGGGAATGAACCTCATTGGTTCCTGCAGAAGCTCAAACGTGCTGCGTAACACGAGAATGAACCTCATTGGTTCTTGCTGAAGCTCAAATGTGCTGAGTAACACGAGAATGAACCTCATTGGTTCTTGCTGAAGCTCAAATGTGCTGAGTAACACGAGAATGAACCTCATTGGTTCCTGCAGAAGCTCAAACGTGCTGCGTAACACGAGAATGAACCTCATTGGTTCTTGCTGAAGCTCAAATGTGCTGAGTAACACGAGAATGAACCTCATTGGTTCCTGCAGAAGCTCAAACGTGCTGCGTAACACGGGAATGAACCTCATTGGTTCCTGCAGAAGCTCAAACGTGCTGCGTAACACGAGAATGAACCTCATTGGTTCTTGCTGAAGCTCAAATGTGCTGAGTAACACGAGAATGAACCTCATTGGTTCTTGCTGAAGCTCAAATGTGCTGAGTAACACGAGAATGAACCTCATTGGTTCCTGCAGAAGCTCAAACGTGCTGCGTAACACGAGAATGAACCTCATTGGTTCTTGCTGAAGCTCAAACGTGCTGTGTAACACGAGAATGAACCTCATTGGTTCTTGCAGAAGCTCAAACGTGCTGCGTAACACGAGAATGAACCTCATTGGTTCTGCTGAAGCTCAAACGTGCTGTGTAACACGAGAATGAACCTCATTGGTTCTTGCAGAAGCTCAAACGTGCTGCGTAACACGGGAATGAACCTCATTGGTTCTAGCAGAAGCTCAAACGTGCTGCGTAACACGGGATTGAAGCAAATTGGTTCTGCTGAAGCTCAAACGTGCTGCGTAACACGAGAATGAACCTCATTGGTTCTTGCTGAAGCTCAAATGTGCTGCATAACACGGGAATGAACC
The DNA here is from genome assembly GCF_949319135.1 of Squalius cephalus. Classification (NCBI taxonomy): domain Eukaryota; kingdom Metazoa; phylum Chordata; class Actinopteri; order Cypriniformes; family Leuciscidae; genus Squalius; species Squalius cephalus. Next base: position 2,083,703 of record NC_137142.1, on the reverse strand, counting down.
TCATTGGTTCTTGCTGAAGCTCAAACGTGCTGCGTAACACGAGAATGATCCTCATTGGTTCTTGCTGAAGCTCAAACGTGCTGCGTAACATGAGAATGATCCTCATTGGTTCTTGCTGAAGCTCAAACGTGCTGCGTAACACGGGATTGAAGCAAATTGGTTCTGCTGAAGCTCAAACGTGCTGCGTAACACGAGAATGAACCTCATTGGTTCTTGCTGAAGCTCAAACGTGCTGCGTAACACAAGAATGAACCTCATTGGTTCTTGCGGAAGCTCAAACGTAGATGAACGAAAGTCTTACAGGCTTAGAACGACGTGAGGGTGAGTAAATAATGACAGAATTTTCATTTTTGTGTGAGTTATCCCTCTAAGATTCAATCAAGATACTTCAATCAGATCTAAATTTTATTCCAATCAAGCTCAATCGGACTGATTGAGGTGTTTACTAGTAGGCGTTTCAGTCCGATTGAGCCATCAATCTTATAAACTGATTGTTTGGTTGCATGTAAACATAATGGGCCCTATTTTAACGATCTGAAACGCAAGTATCAAGCGCAAAGCGCAAGTAACTTTGTGGGCGGGTCTCGGGCGCTGTTGCTATTTTCCCGGCGGGATAAATGACTCTTGCGCCAGGCGCAAATCTAAAAGGGGTTGGTCTGAAGTCGCTTCATTAATCATAGGTGTGGTTTGGGCGTAACGTGAAATAAAGCATCATCTCACATTCCCTTTAAGAGCAGGCGCGCTTGTTCCATGGCGGATTGCTATTATAACGGCAGGTTTGCCAGGAGCAGTTCACAGCCGAGGAGACCGACGTTCTCGTCAGGGACATTGGGGATGGAGAAACACACCCAAATTAACTTCGGTTAAACATGCATATGATAATTTGGGTAAATGTGTAAGCTAGATGTATGCTTTTATAATAAACTCTATCTATCTATCTATCTATCTATCTATCTATCTATCTATCGTAATAATGTATGATTTGCAAAAATGAAAACCACTGCTTCTGTGTAGATGAGAGAATCAAAGTGTATGCGCGTTGTGCACACGCTACATTGTTTATGGCCAAGCATGCGCCCTTAAAATAGCATAATGAACAACGCGCAACGCGCCACTGACTTTAGACTAGGTTTTTTCTGGCCAGTGGCGCAATTGTTTTATGGAACAGCAAAATAGCACCAGGGATTGTTTGCGCCGGAACACGCCTCCTCTTTTGCGCTGAACCGCCCAGGGAGTGCAAGTTCATTCCTTAGTTTAGCGACGTGCGTCTGTGGAGGGAAAAGCGCGCTTTGAGCGGGTGCAAAATAGGAATGATACATGCGTCGGTGTACAAAGTCAATTGCGCTGGGTGCAAGATAGGGCCCAGTTAGTGTGAGGGACTTTACAAGGCTTTTCACATTGTGCTTAGCCCCGGTTTATCTTCATTTTAAACACTGCTTATAACCTCGGGTAAGGGAAATTATGAGCAATGTGAAGCATTGGATACACGAAGCAAACATGAAGCAAGGATAACCTAGGATTATTTTTACCCTGGGTTTTAGAAACACCCAGGTTAACTATTTCTAATGTGAAAAGTTCTTATGAAGAATGAAGATTCCCTTCCTGAATGAGAAGAAATATGACGAACATAATTCTCTCTTTTCTGAACACACATCCTTCAGTACAGTTCATAACTACTGAAAGTGATCTAGATCTGCCGCTGATTAGCTGCATTTCCACACAGTTGATGCTCATTTCATGTTTTCATTTCGGGCTACAAGCTGAAATCAACATTTAAGACCATTAAATGAATTTCCTCAGCTCAAAACTGACTTTCAAGCCCCAGAGAGTATATAAACCCTTTGTGCAACTCTAACATGAGGGCTGCAGAAAGACATGCTGTCAGTTTTTCGAGATGGTGTGATTCAGTAAGTGTTGTTTGTGCTTCATGTGAGTGCCCTCAAGTGGTGACAGACAATACAGCAGTGCTTTATCACATTGAGACCAGCAGATAATCCATCTGTCCTGAAGTACAGTGAGTTTAATAAAACCATTTTTAGAAAATAGAAAATAGAAATAGAAAATACTCTAAACTCTAAACAATCACTTACAAACAATATTTGGTATTCTAGTTAATAGTGTGTCTGAAATATAGCAGAAATAAGTTTGTTTATTTTTTTATTTCAGAAACAGCTCATTTGGTTGAGTTTTGTTTTGTGATTTGACTGTGTTTTATGTTTTTGTACTGTGAAATGTTCCATGTGGAATACTTTCAAAAGAATCTCTACAAATGAATTCTTAAATTGTAAATGGATGACATGACAAACTATTATAAACATAATTATGATACTTTTTTACAACTGTGCAAGCAGATTTTTTTTTATCTCAAATTAATTTAAAGCAACGCTATTTGTAATATCTGTTCAATCATTGATTCCATCAAATTAATTTGTCATACCACACTGAATTACTGTAGTAACTTTGCTCTTGCTAGAGTGTCCAGCAGTGAAAACCAAATGGTGATTTGCAGCACAGAACACTTTGTCTACAGCAGCCGCTATATTTGACATGACACGTCACACCAGCTTGCGGCTGTCTACACTGAACATGTCAAAGCGTCCATATGATAGTCCGCAGTCAACTACACAAATATATGGGTGTGGTTCCCTCATCATTATTACCCTGGATATGATTTCAGTGTTACAACACCACATATCGAGCAGGCATCTGTTGTACTTTTTAAAATATGATGCAAAACATTCTCACTTACCATCATTACACAAAGGTCCTCCGTAAGTGGTCATGCTGCAGTCGCAGGTGAAGCCCTCCCACTGCTGGAGACAAACACCCTGGTTACCACAGGAATCCTCCTGACAGGTCGTGCTGGGCCCTACAGGAACACCATCAGAGATCAGGCACCGAAAAACACACTTTTTTTACATTAATCATGTAATTGTCACAAGATGAAGAAGATGAAGACGGATGACAGGATTACAAAACATAAACAAGGTTTTATTAAACTAGAAGGCAGCAGGCGAAACAGCGCGCACTAACACAAAAAAAACAACTGACAACTGAAGCGTGAACAAGGAGGAACTGAAATACACAGTGGTGATGAACTGAATGATGAGCCGCTGAGATTAATGGTATCCATGGCAACAGATGAGTGGCGGGAAACAAAGACAAAGAAACACATGTGACTGATGAATACAAAATAAAAGTCCATGAAAGTGAAACTAATAACAAATGGGTCCAGATATCCCTGACAGTTATACTTTTAAAATTATTACATGATGCTTTGTTATTAACGCATTAACTACTGTACAATAAAACCAAACTTGGTCCCACTTTATACTGAGTGTCTTTAACTGAGTGTACTAACATGTAAATTAATCATTTGATATGCTGCACTTATTGTGTTTTTACATTGTACTTACATTTAAAAACACCTGCATGTGCTAATTCATTTCTGTAATTACGTCTATAAATACACCCATACCACCCATAAACCAACCAAACCTGTCCTAACCATATCCGTATCCTCCTCAATATCAGCACAAGTGTCTTCCAATACAACAGCAACACAATAAGTAAGTTGTACTTAACAAGTATTATCATTTCATGTAAGTACATAGCAGTTAAAGACTAGGGATGCAAAGATATAAAAATTTTAGCCGATATCAATAACCTATAAGTCTTTATATTTGAAAGCCGATAACGATATATTGGCTGATAAATCTACATCCAAATTTTTGTTGATTACAAAACAAAAGTCTCACCATTAAAAGACATGTCCCAAGTTCAGTAGCATAGTAGCATACCAGTGTAAGTTTTAAAATAGATTTTACACTCCTATGGACAACTTTCTGTACCAAAAAAAAAAAAGCTTTTGGCACCGTCATGGCAAACAGTGCACATCTGAAGTGTTTTAGCTAAAGGAAATAATCCATTATTAATAATTCATTATTAATTCATTATTAATTCATCATTAATTCAAATTATGGAATAGTTGCTGTAATGAGTTAAAACAAGCCACGTCTCTTTTTCAGTTTAAAAATATTTACAAGAGAATAACAATGGAAAAATATTCAACAGAATGAAAATTAATTAAATAGGCTTGCTTCTGGTGTGGACAATGGTCCACTAATGTGTTAAATTTATGAACAGATGTTGTCATTAATGTGCTGCATTTATGATTCTAAAGTTAAGGGCAGGCACAATAAGCTTTAGCTTCTGCCTGCACCTGGTCATCTATTGTGTTTTATGTTTCGAATGATTTGTTTGAATGATCTGTAAATGACCAAACCGAAATAAATGAAAAATGAAATGAAAAAAATGAATTATTTATTGGCTTAAAGATATTGGACAAATCTTCTTATTGGACCGATAATGATAACATTAAAAATTAACATACTGTATATCAGCCGATACCGATATGGTGGCTGATATACCATGCATCCCTATTAAAGACACCTAATATAATGTGTGACAAAAATTGTAATAAAAAAAAAAAACAGACTATTTTTAATCTTTTGACAGCCCTTGTTTTTGTTTAATAAAAGGAATATAATACAAAGAGAAAAACATGTTACATGTACATCTTTACCAAAAAGATGTGGTACAGGAATGTTGAAGGAGCATACTGATTTAAGTAAATAAATAAATATAAATACTTAATAAATATTAAGTAAGTGAGTAAATATGCACAGCATAGAGATAAATGATAAGAGACAATATTCATCGGGAAGAATTGTATGTCTCACACAGAGAAAAAGTGTAAAGAAATATGTTATCCTAACTACTCGCTAATCACACCTGTAGTTCAAAGGGTTCATGAACCACACATTTTAAGAGTAGTTTTCAGTGGAGTACAAGTCTTCAGTGCATTTTTAGGGTGTTAGCAGCACAAAATGTTCTGAAAAGTATATCGTTCGGGACACAGACCACTATTTGAGAGATACGTCCTTTAAAGTCCCCCTGTAGTCAATAATTTCATATTTGATCACCAAAATTACATATTTAAATGTTTTTATCCTTGAAAAAAATGTCCTCATGGCTTAAAATATCTTGAATGTAACTCGACACCCTTGCCTCATTTAGTATGCACGGTTCTATGAATATGCAAATGAGCCCCGCCTCCACTCACTCACTCAGCTCAGAGATCCACTGGTTGACGATCACACGTTGATCTGATTGGTTACAAGGTAGTTTGTGACGTCAGAAACACCAGCGATTTCAAAGCGTGTTTTTGAGACTGTCTTTGGTTCACTGCAGTTTTAAGGAGGAAATACTCAGCAATGCTGTCGACTTATGAACTTACACATGGTTTGTCTTAAAGCACATTAAAAACACCACATAGACACATAAACAACATTAAAAGCTGGATTTTCACCACAGGGGGACTTTAATAAGTGCTCTTGAAGCTCTGATTGGCTGATGGCTAGGGCCACGCCTCCAACTTACTATAGCCCAGCCTCCCATTTATACTCAGAGCCTGTTTACACCTGGTCACTTCATGTGACTGATCGGATAGCTATCTGATTTGTCTGATTTGCCTCATCCATCACCAAAAACGCATTGAATCCCGTAATTGGGATCTGTGAATGGTTTTTCCCAGGTTTTGGTCACATCTAACATGCAATCCTGGAATACTGGAATTGCAGCCTTTGGCAGAGAGGATGTTTGGGGCAGAAAGTTCCCATCCAGTCATTTAAGGGTGCATCTGTCTCAAGCAAAACTATGAAGATATGATGGTACTAACTTTTGGCAAACCAGGTAAAAATCTGGTAAAATTTGGCAAACCCAGTTATTATTTATTATTAATAATAATAATAATAACCTTTATTTTATAAAGCGCCTTTAAAAGCAGCTTCTCAAAGCGCTGTACACATAAAAAACAATTGTTAAAAGCAACAGGAAACACATCAACAGGAAAATGCAAGTTTAAAAAAAATATGTCTTAAGTTGACCTTTAAAAATGGCATAAGTCGAAGTATTTCATACTCAAAAACGCTCCTGGTTCCTTGATTCCAGATGGACCAATAAAAAACACACTTGTGCCCTTATGCATGGAGTGCTTCTCAATACCCTAATGAAATCTCACATGAATATCTTAATTCATATTTAACAACATACAGGCATACGGCTCCCTTGTGCGCAACTTCTTCCTCCACCTTTCCTTTCCTTACATGTTGCCCTTGAATCTTAAGAGAGAGTAGCAAGGACGCAAGGAAAGGAAATGAGAATTCATCAATAATGAATTGTGAAACACCCAGATACAGTACAAGGACTGTCCAACAAGGACAAAGCAGCAGCCAAGAAAAAGGTCAATGTGTCATTTATGTAAAATAGGAATGTAATGAAAACAGAATGAAATATGAATGTTGTTATGGAATAACACTGTGTATGTAAAGTAGATTTCATGCAGCAAACTCAGCAGAAATCATTCTATTCATTTAGGAGTGTTTCCGGCAGACACTGAAAACTTCTGCATTTGCATGAGACACAATGAACATCTACAGCATAACAGATACAACCAATCTTCTGACAACAGCAATAATAGTGAGAGTGTAGAATGCTTACTGAGGTAAACTGAGTAAACCATGGGCTGTTTACACAACACCGAACACTTTTTATGCGTTTTGGCCATTCATTTACAGGACAACAGCGTTTTGGTGGCCTGAAAACAAAAACTTTTGAAATGCACGTTTTTGAAAACTAACACCCTTTTCTCTGTGTAAACCACAGAAATGCGAATCTGTGAAAACCGTTACGTCATGCACATGAGTATTACTTGTTTAGTCTATAGGCTTTTTTTAATCTTTTTTTTTTTTTTTTTTACAGATATACAGATATTAACAGTAAGAAATGGGGGGGGGGGGGTGTTACTGTACATACATGAAGGGAGGTATTGGCAAAATGTCACCTGTAGTAAGTCAGTCTTAACAATAGGAACCAACTAAAAGATTTGGAATTTGAACATGTCTGAAATATTAAAAGTCACTTTAATTAATACAAATTATACATTTTAACTGGCTGACATTCCCTTAGGCATTCTGCACCGTGGAAGCGCGACAGAGCATTCTCAGGTATAAATATGCAGCTATAATGCACGTATGTGATTTTGAATTAATATTTCATGTCGATATACAATGGTTACATACTGTTAAAACTTGTGGTATTGATATTATTGTAAGACTGACAACTTTATAGAACAGTGGCAAGGAAAAATAACTTTACAGAGCTCCCTAGTCGGGAGCATTTCCGTTGTGTTGTTGATTTTGTGATGCTGTGGCTTGTTTCTGTTATGTTGTGAACTTATGTTTGCTTTTTGAATTGCGTTGTGTTGTGAACTACTGGGCCACCATACCTAAGGGTTACATTTTGAAGGTCCCCTGTGGACATTCAAGTAATAATGTACCTACATGTCAACTCACTTATCTAGAGTCAGCAGGCCATGGTTGCAAAATAAACCCCTGAGAGGGTGATCAGATCTTGTAGCATCAATAATTATTGCATTATTCCGCATATTACACAGAAAGAAAAAAGATGTTGTCACCTTCACATCCTCTCTCAATCTGTCCAACACAGGCCAGCGCTTCTGACATCAGGTCTGGCAAACGGCCGTTCAGATCCACAGATGCCAAACAGCCTTGAAATCCTTGCTTTGCGTGAACTAACTTGGGTAAATCTTTGTACATCGTCTCGGGAACACCACCAATATAAAGATCACCTGCAGAGAGCCAAAAAAGAGAGGGCATAATGTTCATAATGATCTAGTTAAATATCATATATTGTTAACATCCCTCTCATCCTCTAAACTTTAAAATGAAATCAGTTCACACAGGAACATAATATATTATGCATTTATTATTGTATAAAATTTTATTATTTATATTTTTTAATCGATAAAACCCTTTGTCACAGCGGCTGTATGAATTGACAAGTTACAATAACACTAATGTGAAATCTACCTTTTAAGTCGAGGTTTTTGGCCCCCACAGTGGTCTGGGTGGTGATCTGGGTGTCGATCTTGACAGTGTGCAGGTTATTCGTGTCTCTGGAGATGATGACATTGTGCCACTGGTTGTCATTGAGAGGTTTGTTTGAGTTTCCTTTGATGAGATGAGCACCGTTGCCCAGATCTGAGACGTAATGCAGGTAGCTAAACAAAGATTTAAGATCCGTTATCAGGTGCAAGCTGAATACAGTTTAACAATATGGAAAAGAAAAATCACAAACAAGATTTCTGTAATATCTCGATTGTTTTTCTTAGATAGAGATGTAATTACATTTTGCTGAAGAAAAGTTTTACTCTTGAGATAAAGGGCCCTATTTTAACGATCTGAAACGCAAGTGTCAAAGCGCAATGCGCAAGTAACTTTGTGGGCGGGTCTCGGGCGCTGTTGCTATTTTCCCGGCGGGATAAATGACTCTTGCGCCAGGCGCAAATCTAAAATGGGTTGGTCTGAAGTAGCTTCATTATTCATAGGTGTGGTTTGGGCGTAACGTGAAATAAACCAATCAGAGCGTCATCTCACATTCCCTTTAAGAGCTGGCGCGCTTGTTCTAAAGCGGATTCCTATTATAACGGCGGATTTGCCAGGCGCGCGCCAGGAGCGGTTCACAGCCGAGGAGACCGGCGTTCTCGTCAGGGACGTTGGGGATGGAGAAACCCACCCAAATTAACTTCGGTTAAAAAGGCGTATGATCATTTGGGTAAATGTGTAAGCTAGATGTATGCTTTTATAATAAATAAAATCTATCTATCTATCTATCTATCTATCTATCTATCTATCTATCTATCTATCTATCTATCGTAATAATGTATGATTTGCAAAAATGAAAACTGCTGCTTCTGTGTAGATGAGAGAATCAAAGTGTATGCGCGTTGTGCACACGCTACATTGATTATGGCCAAGCATGCGCCCTTAAAATAGCATTTGAATAACATGCGCAACGCGCCACTGACTTTAAACTATTTTTTCCTGGTTAGTGGCGCAATTGTTTTCTAAACCTGCAAAATAGCATGAAGGAACGTTTGCGCCGGGACACGCCTCCTTTTTTGCGCTGAACCGCCCTGGGGAGCGCAAGTTCATTCCCTAGTTTAGCGACGTGCTTCTGTGGAGGAAAAAACGCGCTTTGCGCGGGTGCAAAATAGGAATGATACATGCGTCATTGTACAAAGTCAATTGCGCTGGGTGCAAGATAGGGCCCTAAGACTCTAAACTGACATGTTTGCTCGAGTCGAGAGTAACAGAAGTAATCTAAATAATCCCTCAAGTTGTCTGCAAATGAAAAGTCAGACATCTCAATAAGAACTTAAATATTTTTAGTCAAATTCTTTCAGGTTTAAATTATTTGAGCTAAGCTTTTACATTTGTAATACACCTTATAAGTCATTATATGGTCTCATGAGTGATTGTGTTTTGGTAATAAGTAATAATTATTACACCTTTAGAAAGTATAATGCATATGCATTACAATCAACCAATTTCGGATGCAACAAGGAATCTGCAAATGTGATTGTTTTGTTTAGTTTTCTGTGTGTTTTAGTTTGGTTCTCCCTGTTTCTGTTTGCCTGTGTTCCTAGTTAGTCTCCATAGTTGTTCATTTAATTCACACACGTTCTGTTTTACGTTGATTACTCACCCTTGTATTTAAATCCCCAGTTTCAATTGTTCAGTTTTCCGATATCATTTATGGTTATGTGTTTGTGTTTCTGTGACTTCTCCAGTGCTTTCCTACATGCTTATTCATCATCGTGCGTTCATTACAGCCACTCATACATGACAGAATATCGCACCAAGAATAGACTATTTTAGCTGTTTTTTTTCTTTACCCCCCGAACACTTGGACTTAACTGCTGTTTAGTCGCTCTGCCTCGAACAAAAGGTCCATTCACTCGAGGACCACACAAGGGACTTTTTAGATTTGGCATGGCTAACCCACTATGCGGACTGTGGAACGTTCACCTCAGGTGTGCCTCACAGAGCGAGTGGTCCACAGGGGGATTTCGTCACATTTGTGCAGTGGGTGCTGGTGAATAACAGATCTCCATCTGCCCCACTCCGGACCCAGAGCCCAGCCAGCCACTGCCCACACACTACACGGAGCTAACGCCAGAGCCACCACAGACTGAGACCAGAGCCTGCTGTGATGCACAAGCCAGTAAAGAGGACTGAGACAACCACCGCCCTGGAGCCCGACCCAAAGGAAAACTCTGACCAGGTGGGAGTGTATTGGAGTACGAGATCATAGAATGGAGCCCCGCCCACACTCCTGATTCTGAGGGTGAGCTGCATATGGCCTCTGGGAATTATTACGAGAAATTAGAGGGGGGTGTTTCCCTGTGTCTCCCATCCCCGCTGTTCCTGCCCAGCTCCAAGTCTCCTGCGTCTCCGCTGGTCCCGCACAGAGATCCCACCCAACCTCCCTCTCCCACCTTCCCTTCCAATGACTGCCAGTTCCTCGGCCCCGACTCTGCTGTTTGCCTTCAGTCCCTCGGCTCCTCCTCTGTTTGTTCCACTCTGCTCCACAGATCTGCCTCGGGCTTTCCAGTCTCCAGCTCCACATCAGCACAAGGATCCCCTGTTTCCGCCTCCAGCCGCAGAGCCCATCATTCCACCTCTGCTCAGTGACCAGTCGGCTCCACCTTGACTCACCCCTCCCTCTGCTCCACCTAGGATCATCAGCCTTCCGGCTCCACCTTGGTCAGACGTTGTTCTACCTACGCCAAGGACTTCCGGGTCTTCAGCTGCACTTCGACACTCCACCCATTTGGCTTAGTCAGACTCTGCCTTCCCCCCGGCTCCACCTAATTACTCAAAATCCCATCGGCTTCGCCTCAGTCCTCTGGCACCCTGACTCCACCTCGGATGCTCATCGCTGCTGCCTGAGCCTTCAGCGTTGCTCGGTCCCATCAGCTCTTGGCTCACGGCTCCTCCCTCCATCGACTCCACTATGGGCCATCATCCTGGCTGTGGTCTGGGTCCCAGCTTGGCTCCTCCTGATTCTGACTTCTCTAGCACTCTCCTGCATGTTAGTTTGTTAAATAAAGACGGTTTCTGTTTATTCATTGTTGTGCATTGATAACAGCCACTCATACGTGACACTTTAAGTGTTATCATATTTTTGTATACACTGTCAGCTCAATATCTCTATCTCAATGTTTCCTGACCTATTGAAGGGCAAACCTCTGAGAAATAACATCACTGGTTAGGGATGAATATTTTCAATTCGGATAGCACCTCGACTGTCAATAATATGGATGATTTTAAAGATCTAAATATAAATAGGTCTAATATAATTAAAAAAAATAATAATAGGAAAATTCCACACTAACCTGTGCACATTGATACATTCCCATACCTAGAAATATCTCTCTTTTTTTTTTTTTTTCAAGGATTATAATATATTTTGGAAGGGAATGAAGATGTTGAATGAATGATTGAATTAATAAATTAATTATTAATGCACATATTCACTTAAACCATGTACAGCACTAAGAGCATCTACTGTAACTGTAATGCTCATGTCTGTCTCTCCATAACGTACCCCTTCACCAGCTCTACAGCTATGAAATCATTTCCATCTCCACTATTAAACATGATGAGTCCGTCTGATGAGGTGGTCTTGAACTGGAAGAACAGGTGCATGGAATAGTACGCCTGCAGTGTGCTCAGAGTCACATAGCTTGAGCAGGACTTGAAGGTCACTGGATCTGCAATGATGTTCTTAAATCCGATCACGGCGTTGACTTCACAGTATTCGATGTCTCCGTTCTTGCAGAGGTCGATGTATGGCTTGCCATTAAATGTCAGACTCTGGAGATGCCCAATGAAGTTGGAGGGGATGACGGGTTGGTAGCGTTTCTCTGTAATGATCCCCGTCTCTATGTTATGAAACTCCAGCTGTGTGTGGTCACCTGGTATCTCTCCTGTTTCATGGCAGAGTGTTGAGAAAAATTAAAGGTTTATTTCATGTGGATCATAAAAAGGCAAACAAACTCCAACTAGGCCTATCATAATGATTAGTTTATCAACTTACAGTATCATACAATATATGGACGTGACATTGATCACTTTTGTGGACCGCAATAATGCCTATTGTAGGGCTTTTCACACTTGAAATAGTTAACCCTTAATCACTGTAAACCCTGGGTTATCTTGCTTCATGTTTCACATTGCTCATAATTTACCTGGGGGTTAACAATTAATCCTGGGTGTTCATACGCTGCAGTTTCAAACTGTACATTCCTAAACCCAGGGTTAAAGTCCTTATTTGCATATATGCGGTGTCAGTGTCACTGATTGGACGAACGCCGCTTGTGAAATGTTTATATAAACGCTTCAGCACTGCATTTCCTCAAATGATAAATTGCCAACTGTACTATCAAGTTTATCCTGAACAGACTTTTTGGACAATAAAGGTAAGAATGAGAGTCTCATCTTCACTCCAATTGTTGCGTTTTCTGTCACCATTTACGTGGCACGCGAATGACTGTGGACTGCTAAGCATCTAGTCGTAACATTCTAACAGTGCTTCTTTTCACACTGTACACTGTTCAGTTTGGTACCGTAACGTGGGTTAACGGAGTAAAATCCGCTCTAATCCTGCTCCAATGTCAATCCCACTTCTAAATTATAAGTGTGGGTAACAATTTATTTTGATGGTCCTTTTTAACACTGTTGACTATAAGTAACTTTGCAACTACATGTCAACTAACTCTCTTTAGAGTATTAGTTGACCGTCTGCTTAATATCTGCTAGCTCTTTATTGTGATAGTCTATAAGTAACTTATTCTAAACCTAACCCTACCATTATCTACTAATACTCTACTAACACTCTAATGAGAGCTAGTAGACATGTAGGTGCAACGTTACTTATAGTCAACTGAATGTGTTAAACGGAGCATCAAAATAAAGTGAAACCCGTAGTGTGAAACGATAACTCGGTGTTAATCACAGTGTGAAAAGCCTTTTAGTAGATATTTTAATAGGTGTTTTCCAGAAAGAAAATTCTGAAGATTAAGTCCAAATGGACTTGATTTCAAAGCCTCACTCCATCCACAATTAGACAATTAACCAATGTTAATTAAACTGTTCAAGAAAATATGACAAGGAAAGAATAACACTGCTAGATTATTAGTAATGTACTGCCAATGTTAAAAAAAAAAAAAAAAAGAAAATCATCTAAAATAACTGGGTTTTTTTGGGGTTTTTTTCTGTTTTTTTAGATAATCCAATCATAATGTCAGGCATTGCTCTCTGAACTGGTGGCTGTTTAAATAACTCCAACCAAACGCATATGAGATAAATCAGATATATACGCAACAAAAACATAATATTACAACTGCATAAAATGCACAAATGAACTTGCACAGGTAAACTAAATAGTCAGAATGTGTAACTCCCATTGTACAGTATAAAGCAAAAGAACAGGAGGAAACAGAATAGGATACCTTCCACAGTGGGCAAATCATCCACAGACAGCTTCAGACTCTTCCCTCTCCGGATCACTCGCACTGTGTGCCATTCATTATCATTCAGATTCTGACCAGCAAACATGGTCTCGGGTCCCTTGCCTGTGGGACAGCCCAGATCACAGTCAAACACACACTTATAAAGCAATGGAAAAAGAACAGAAGCTCAAAACAACACCGGTGGACAACACTGACATTTAGTAATAATGATATCACCTTAGTAAAAATGCCCCCAAAATATTAAACATTTAAAACAGTGCTTACCACACAAGTCATACATCCCTGAAATCTTCATCAGTAATGATGATGAAGAAATAAATCCACAAATTAAGTCACCTTGCACAACTTTCTGGGATATGTAAGCAATAAAGTGTGAGACTGTATTAACAAACAGCACACCTGGAGTAGCTTATTGCTTTTATAAAACGGTAAGCAAATATTAAAGCCAAAAGTCATTTACAGTAAACAGGAGAGGAGAGGAGGATCTTGATGCAGCTTTTTTCCTTTATTGACAAAAATTATAATAAATGAAAAAACACAGGCAGCAGACAAACACGGTGAGAAAACAAACGCAACAGCTTTGTACACATTACAAATTCAATACTGAACAAAAGACTGAACTAAACTCAGGGCTTAAAGTCACAAGATAATGCGCAACTCAACTAGAAACAGGTGATGAATGCAATCATAAACTATGTTATCAAATGAGTGGGAACATGGGGAACAAAGAAAACAGAAACAGAACACATAAAAACAGGTGATACAAGCTAAGGCCGCATTTACACTGCCATATCCGATATCTGCATGTTCACTATACACTTGGCGAAACAACCCATGGTAGATGCACTGACCCAGAAAAGCGAGGGGTTGAGCCTTGGTCCTCCATTGCACCATTGAAAAGAGTCATGTGATCGCGGTTGGTGTCCACCTGAGTTGATGTCATTTGCCACCGTCACTTTTTCAATGACGTACGACTCGCATTGACTGGGGAATATATGATCTGTCCGCTTACATGGCAGACACAAATGCACATATCCGATTTATATCAGATTTATTTTCAGACATAAATGAGGCCTGAAACCCATCTGAGAATATTGGGATCCATTTGTTTTTTTTTTCCTGCTTAAACGTTTGTGGGTCATATCCGATTTGTGCTACATGGAAGGAAAACATTGGAATTAGGTCATTGCACTTGCTCAGCTGTATTTGTTAGGTGGTGTGAGGCAAAACTTGCTCTAAACAATTTGTTTTGTTTGAGGGAGCAAGGAGCAGACTGCTCTGTTTATTAAACTGAGGGGTGAAAATGGTAACTGATTCACTGGTGCCAAAAATACAGCAAGTGTTTTGGCTTGGAGCTAAAATAAAAAACCCATTTGTAACATTTCTATTCATAAAATAGATAGTTCCTTTCCTTAATGCTGATCGGTCAATAGCTATGACCGCTTCACCGAACAGATCTGTGTGTCACTGCACAACACCCGTAGCAACATATTCCGAGTAACAGTATAAGGCTAGTGGTTAAAGTTTTCTATGCATAATTTGATTTGACGACAGTCACAAGACCGATCACTCGATCCAATCACGTTGATGGATAAAAATAAAATTAAAACAAGCATGTAACGAGTAACGACCACAAATGGAAGGAAAATAGCGGAGTAAAAGTACAGATACATCACTTAAAATGTACTCAAGTAAAAGTACTCAAAAAAGTACAATTTTTAATAAAAACTACTTTGAGAATTTGTAATTCGTTACTTCACACCCCTGAACATATACAATCCAATTTACTGTCAAAATTGTTTCATGTATTATGTATTTCAGCAAAAGTAACTTTGGAAGCCCACAGTTTCCAAAGTACAAAGGGAATATTATTTTAAAAGTTTTCTGTTTCAGGTGTGGTTGTCATAGAGTCAGCCACACCGTCACAGCCCCAATCATCACCCAATCACCAGGTCCCGCCCACTTGTTCATAATAACCAGATTACTGACTCGCTACACCTGCACTCCCTCATCAACACAGCCAAAATATTCACAGTTTACCATCCATTCATTGTCTGGTCTCGTCGTAGTTACCACTGCTTACCGTCAGACTCCTTACCATTCTACTTACCTGTGATCGTCTCGTCAAGTCTCCAGTCTTCCAGCCGTCATCCTGATCCAGATTTCCTGTCTTCGTGTTCACTCATCACCTGTACAGAGAATCCACTTAAGTCATCGCCAGCTAACTCACCACCATCATTCAGCAAGTCACCATCCTCTCACCATCCACTTTAAGGAAGTCTTCGGTCAAACTGCATCAGTATTATCCGTTCACGATCAGCTGTTCAACCTTTCTCAAGGTAATGCTTCCATCAATGCATATGCTCTTCAGTTCCACACTTTAGCGGCATCTAGCGGGTGGAATGAGACGGGCCTGTTCACAGCCTTTCACCAGGGTCACAACCCGGAAGTGCACCACCAGATGTTAATTTATGACGATACCGTCAGTCTGAAGGGCTACTACAGCACTTAATTATGTATTGTGGGGGAGAAGGTCACATCATCACGAACTGCCCGAATCGACCACCATGCCCAGCGGTGAGTGCCATCCAGTTCCTGCCTCAGATTGCACCCCTCACTCGCACACTTGTCCAAATTCTCACCCATAAACTTTTCGTTTCAGCTCAAAGCGCTCATCGACTCCGGGTCCGCAGAGAACTTCATCTCTCATCAACTTCTCCAAAGACTCAACCTCCAGAGGAAACGTTGCTCCCAGGAACTAGCCATCCATACAATTCTCGGCAAACCGCTGGGCCGTGGTCGCATTTGTCATTTCTCCTCCACAGTTGCTCCGCGTTGACTGAATGCATGAGGAGAAGATCACGTTAATGGTGCTGGAAGGATCAACCACTGACCTCATCCTGGGACGCCCCTGGATGAACCAACATGAACCCACCATCAATTGGAACTCTGGAGAAATTCTGCAATGGAGTGATCCCTGCTTCAAAGACTGCCTTTATTCTGTGCTCAAACCGTCTACACGCCTCACCTGTCGACACCCCTCAAAATCTTCATACAATATTCAGGTGAACTCCACCTCCGTTGAGAGTCCAGAAACCGAGAGCAAAACTGAAGTCCCGCCAGAGTACCGGGCATTCCAGGTTGTGTTCAGCAAGTGGTTGGCGACCCATCTACCACCTCAACGGCCATGGGACTGCGCCATCGACCTGCTGCCTGGGGCCACTCAACCGAAAGGTAAGGTCTACCCTTTGTCCATACTGGAGCAGAAGGCCATGGAGGAGTACATTCAGGAAGCTCTCAAATTTATTTTATTTTTTTATTTTTTATTTTTTTTATTTAACCTTTATTTAACCAGAAAAGAGCTCTCTGAGATTAAAAATCTCTTTCACAGGAGTGTCCTGGCCAAAATGTGCAGCAATACATTCAGTTCCATCACAGATAAACATCACACAAACAGATCACACACACACAAAAAAAACACTTAAAAGCAATTGCATAATGTTAGATCAACTTCCATTTGCCGGATAACTGATTTGAAATGGTCCAGAGTCAGCAGATTTTCTAATTTTAATTTAGATTGGAGGAGATTCCAATCAAACGGCGCTGCATACATAAAAGACTTCTTACCAAACTCAGTTCGAGTAAAAGGAACAGAAAGAGTATAAAAGTTTTGCGAACGAAGAGAATAGTTCTTGATAATTTTCTGCTGCACAAAACAACAGAGATAAGAAGGCAACAACCCCAAGATGGCTTTGTAAATAATTAAGTACCAGTGCGTTTTTCTTCTGGTAGACAAAGAAGGCCAACCTACTCTATGGTACAAGGTGCAGTGATGAGTTGAAGATTTACAATTTGATATAAACCTTAGAGCGCCATGATAAACGGCATCTAAGGAAGAAAGAAGATAATAAGGTGCAAATTGATATACAACATCACCATAATCGAGAACAGGGAGAAAAGTAGCAGAGACTAATTTCTTTTTTACATTAAAAGAGAAGCAAAACTTGTTCCTGAAATAAAACCCAAGCTTGATTTTCAACTTATTCTTCAGTTGAGTGATATGAGAACTAAAAGATAGGGCATCATCAACTATGATGCCTAGATATTTGTACTCTTTTACTGATTCAATCACTGTACCTTGAAAGGTCTGAAGAGATACTAAATTATTTTCAAGTTTTTTTGATTTGGTAAATAACATATACTTGGTTTTATCAGTATTCAGAACAAGTTTTAAACTCATTCAAATACGTGAGGGGGATGAAGTACCAGGTACAAGTACCAGGTGATGCCGTATGTGATGCCTGTCCAAATCCCCCTCCATATTCCAGGGGTATATGAGTGAGGTTTTCCAGGAGTACCTCCAACGCTTCATTATCGTCTACATCGACGACATTCTGATCTACTCCCGGAACCTGGCCGAACATCGCCAATATAAGCGGTCCTCAAAAAGCTGAGAAAACACCACCTCTATCTCAAGTTGGAGAAGTGCAAGTTCCACACTCCATCCGTCCAGTTTCTCGGATATATCATCGACCAACAAGGTATCCAGGTGGACCAGAGGAAGTTGGACACCATTCACAACTGGCCCCAACATATCACTATAAAGGAACTCCTAGGCTTAGCCAACTTTTATCGAAGATTCATCTAGAATTACAGTCTCCTCAGCTCACCTCTCACCTCACTCCTCAGAAACCGGCCCAAATCTCTGTCCTGGAACCTCTTGGCCACTGAAGCCTTCCAACGACTGAAGAATGCCTTCGTTACCGCTCCAATCCTGGTGCACCCCAATCCAGAAATCCCATTTGTGGTCGAAGTTGACGCCTCTACTACCGGGTTTGGAGCGGAACTATCCCAGTGGCAGGGTGAGCCTCCTTGACTCCATGCGCCTCCTATTCCAAGAAGCTTACGATATTGAAGAAGAATTACGATATTGGAAATCGTGAGCTGCTGGCTGATCCCTTCTGTATCATCCGGAACCTGAATCCAGTCCTCCAGAACCTGTTCTCACTCCAGCCATGGTAGTCAGTCCGATCCAATGGTCCTTCAACGATCAACTCCTCCAAGCCACCCGTAATGAACCTGCTCCGCCGGGAGGTCCTGAGGGACGGTTGTATGTACCATCCGCCTGCCGTCTGTCCCTCATGGACTCAGCACACACCTCTCCGGGCTCTGGACACCCAGGCAGCCAGCGAATCCTCTCGGCTCCTACAAGATCGCTACTAGTGGCCCAACATGGCCCAGGATATCTCCCGGTACATCAAGGGGTGCTCCGACTGTGCCATCACCAACACACCTAGGAAGCTACCCGAGGGAATGTTGATAACTCTGCCGATACCCAGATGCCCCTGGTCTCATCTAGGCATTGATTTTATGACCGACCTCCCTCTATCCAACCATCACATTTGCATCATAGACTGGTTCTCCAAAGCCTGCAACCTCATCCCCATCAAGGGCCTGCCCACAGCGCCCGAATCCGCAAAACTCCTATTCCAACAAGTTTTTCGTTATTATGGCCTACCAGAAGTATCGGACAGAGGTCCCCAGTTTATCTCCCAGGTGTGGCAGACCTTCTTCAAACTCCTCAGCGTCTATGTGAGTCTATCCTCAGGGTACCATTCACAGACCAACAGCCAGACTGAGAGCAAGATCCAGGAGATCGGAGATACCTGCGGTCATACTGCCACCAGAACCAAGACCATATGCCCAGAACTCCCTGCATCAATCCACCACTGGGCTTACTCCGTTCCAATGCATCCTCAGCTAGCAACCTCATTCTCTTCCCCTGGTCCGGAGAACCTTTGGAGTTCGGTGGAAGACTGGATGGAAGATGTGGACGTAGAACACAGGGATCACAGTAGACACGAAGACACTGGAGGAGAAACACTGGAGAGAATGGAGATGAGACGAGACACTGGAGATGACGCAGGAAACAAGACTGGAGAAGGGTCACTGGAGATAGAAGGTAGTAGTCGATAAGGCAAGGTGAGTAGTCCTCTTCATACAAACGAAACCGGACAATGAGCTGTGGTGAAGTGTATGTATAAATAGTGGTAGTGATGAGGGTGATGATGAGGTGCAGGTGTGTGTAATTAGGGAATGACGTGCATGTGGGAGACAAGGAGGGTGATGGGAGATGTAGTGCAGATCTGTGACAGATATTTGGCGACAGCGTATCGATTCTCGTATTGCACAGAGAAGAACAACGATATATCGCCCTATCAATATTTTGTCCCACCCCTAATAAATATAATCCATAAATAATTAAAAAATTTAACATTTATTAAAAAAAGATTAATAATATTTGTTTACTTGTCATGTGACTTTTAACCAACATCAGAGAACGGTGAACTTTTTATTATTATTTATTATTGGCTTGATTTTATTATTGACCTATCTTATAAGTAAATAGGATACTTATAAGTAAATATATTAGGGCAAAGAGGTTCAGCTTACAAAAAAGTTGGGGACTCCCTGCATTGCATGTAAATATGAAATTATGTGAATGTGCACATTTTAATTTGTTTGGCAGACAAAAGCCTTCCAGAAACAGTAATACATCATGGTTAAATTACTCACTGAGGGATAATTCAAATAATAATGAATCTGTTCGCCAGAAGCTGATTAGATATGCAATGCTGCAATGATAAGAAATCATTTCACTTTTAATGTTTTCTATAAATGCAGTGATCAAACGCTGTGGCCAATGACTAGAGGCTGTTGTGTGTGTGCAGTTCCACAAACCTGGAAGACCTTCTGAACGTATATAAGCAGTAGACTTTTATAGAAAGGAAAATTGTAAATATAGCGAATAATATATGAATAATTGACTGCCACTGTGAGAATAACATGTAATGTAATCAATAGAAAAGTAACTGTAGTCTGATTACAAGTATTTTAAAATGTGAAATAATTGTAATTACAAGTACTTCATTTTTGGAATCTGATTACGTAATACAGATTACATGTAATCAGTTACTACCCAGCACTGTTTGGTGTTCCTGTCTCCATCTATACTATCTATTTCCCCAGGGTTACCACATGCAGTTTAATAGGCCTTTAATTGGACACTCTTTGGGGGGGGGGGGGGTTATGAAACAAGGTATTAAATGTTCTTTGATCTTTAGACGTGTAAGAAGAAAAAAAAATACTGCAAAAATTCCTCCATAGTGCAAAAAGAGCACCACAATAGCACAACACTTTATCACTTCCATAACCTACCCAGCAGAGATGAATAGTGAAGTGACAAGGAGAGAGATGCAATGACATTAGCCAATCATAATGGCTGTTTAACGACAAGTCTTGAAAAACACTGCACCAAAACAGTGTTTCTGAGAGAGGGTCAGAATGAGAGGATAATCATATTTTGCAAAACTTTATTAACATTACAAGTGAACAATATTCCATTAATATAAAAGCATGTAGTGACCCTACATGCCCAACTCTTTCCCTGCCATTGACGGGGCAATCCATGTTTTTACTGTTATATGGTAGGTGGCGCTATTACGTATCTTTTAAAAGAGTACAGACTCTCTGGATCAAAACACAGGCGAAGAAGAAGCAGAAACAATGATAGAACTATTGCTGACGCACGTTAGAGAATACGATCATCAAACATTCAACAGAATATAAATCAAAACTGACTAATGTTACAGAATGAAATGTTAAACCCATGAAGAGGAAACGACTGTGAGGCTTTGGGGATGTTGATGAACTCCATCTATTCTATTTGTGTTTTGATCATAACACTGGTGGGAACAAGTTAAAGATAGTGCTGTAATTGACACAATAATAGATGTTCTAAACACAAGTCACTTAATTTGTCATGTCAAGCATTAGTAAGTCAAACATTAAGCGAAACAATCTTTCACTGTAATCTCCCATTTCACAGGTTAAAAAATTATTCTATGGTAAATGGAAGCTATGAAAGAAGAGAAAGTGTAACTTACTTGTGGTACAGTTTATCCTCTCACAGTCTAGATAGGGAAGAATAAAGGGCATGTAAATTCTGCCTTCAAAGTAACATCTGCAGACATAGAAGCACATAACCCACTTCTCTGGGGACAGACACACAAGAACACCAATGACCCTGATGCTCACGCATGCCATTCACCCAAATATACTCCATTACTCCATGACATTGAACTCTAACTGGAAACATATTCCGAACAATACCTCTGAATGGGAATATTGCCCTCTTTTCATTTTTTTTTTTTTAATTGGCACTTTCCACAAATAGGGTACAAAATATTATGTCTGGGGTGAATATTATGTCTATCATCCACGAATGCTGTCTCAGCATGCTCTCAGCCTAATAGGCATCTTTAAAAAGACGTTCGCTGCCCATGCTTGCTGTTTTAAGGGAAATCTGCTCTTTTGTGCTTTTGTGTGAATGGCGAAACCAGCTGAATGTGCCCTTTCATCAGCACGAGAGATCTACTCTGTTGCATACTCTTTTTCTTGAATGCTGCTTTGGTGACTGGAAAGAGTGATCGCTGTTCGCAACCACTTGGCTCCGAAGTAAAAATCTGAATGAGTGAGCTGCCGGTCAGCTTATATACCTGTATGTACAGGGGAGTGGCTCGGCATGCAAATCTCACTCGCCAATTCCATTGGCCGTTTTTCTACTACTCAGAGATGATTGGGGCTCCCAAGTGACACCCCATTTGTCAGTCATCGACAGAACATTTAATGTGACAAACAGATAGGGAACTGCTGTTATACATTATGGTTTATTTATAAGTCACCTTGGATAAGTGAATAAATATAAATTTGATATCTTCTTGTTCATGTCAGATTCATTTATATTGGGCCAGGGGGTCACCTTGAAGCCAGAATTTTCCTGTTGCTTCAATATAAAATAGTTGAAGAGTGGTCTTTCCCTTTCTTGTTTATTGCATCCTAGTGCACCATATTCATGGAAAGTTCCAAGTGATTTAGCATAATATTATATGCATAGTACATAACATTATTATGCATGTTCTATAGAGCATCATACCATTGGTCAGGCTGTGACAACTGGATGGTAAACTTGTCAGTGCTAAAAACAGTAAGTTTTATTGCAGGCAGTTGATGAATTAGTTGTAGTTGAACTTTTTTGGACTGAAATAGAGATTGCTTAAATGTTTACTCAATTCCCTGAATAAAAAGTAGGGAGGAATGTTTCTCAACAAGTTTCCATTGAAATCAGTATGTCAGTTTCTAGGTACAGATTTATTGAGATACTTCATCCAAGTTTACCAGAAACGGGTCTCAGCCTATAGTGTACCATCAACCTCAGCAGAGAAGTGGCCGCACACAGTCAAAGACCAGAGCTGGCTCATCATGTGAGGAAATGCTCTTACTAAACTGACACAGTAAAACGTTTCATTTAATACTCAAACTCAATTCACTGGGACAGTCAGCCATGTGAATTGCAGCCAAGTCTATATATCAGGGATAGTTCACCCAAATTTTGAAATTCTCTCATCATTTACTCACCCTAATGCCATCCCCTATGTACAGTCCTGGTCAGAATTATTGGCATCCTTGGTAAATATGAACAAAGAAGCCTTTGAAAATTAATCTGCATTGTTAATCCATTGTTAAACCTCCTTTTGCCCGGATAACAGCTCTGAGTCCTGATGAACACCTGACAAGAGATCAGAGACAATTCCTCAATACAGAATCTCTCCAGATCCTTCAAATTCCCAAGTCCAAGTCCTCTTCAGTTTTCAATATGGTTCAGGTCAAGGGACTAGGGTGGACATGGCAGAAGCTTAATTTGTTTTGGATAATTATCCTGATTGAAGATCCAACCATGGCCCATTATTTATCTGTTGGTATTTAATAGAATCATTGATGCTATCTATTAATCTGAATGTATCTGTATCTATGATGCTACGGATGAGAGCAGATGATTTTTCTTCCCTCCCAAACAACATGTGGTGATTTAGGTGCTACTGACCCCAAGACTCATGTATTTTCTGCAATTCTCCAGCTGTGATCCTTGGAGAGTCTTTGGCCACTCAAACTCTCCTCCTTGCCATGCATTAAGACAATATAGACACACATCCTCTTCCAGGCAGATTTGTAACATCTTTATTGCCCTGATAATGAAAACGGGAATTGTCAATCCTTTAGCTATTTTATCACAGCCACTTTTTTGTGAAGCTCAACAATCTTTTGCTGAGCTGAGCTTCTTTGGTTGTACTCATTGTGATGGGTGACTAAGGGAATGTGGCCTCTGGAGAAAACTCAGTTTTACCTTGGTAAAAGGATATTGCAAAAAAAGTATGGAATATAAGTAACCATTAATTGTGGCCAATGTGTATTAGAGAAAAACATTTATTTCATAAAGAGATTTTCCCCAACCCATTTACATTATTTTACTTAAATGAAAGGTTTGATTGTTGTGATTTTTTTTTTTAATAAAAAGTCAAAAGGATTAACAATGCAGATTTATTTTCACAGGCTTCTTTGTTCACATTTACCAAGGATGGCAAATAATTCTGACCACGACTAAATATCTTGAAATTCTGAATTTTCCTCCCTCAGAATTGTGAGATAAAAATGGATAGAAAAGACAATAAACTTAGTGATCTAATAATGTAATACCTATGATAATATATTTATTTCCCTGATCTATAATAAATCTAGTGGTTTAGCTGTATACTTGCAGAATGAAGCTGACACCCCAGTGCAGAACTATGAATGCAAACAGCCATGTAGGTCACAGCGTAGAGGCTACAGCACAGGTATAAATCAGCCTTTAGACATGGCTAAATCATGAGGACAACTTTTGATCTCTAAAGTTCACAGCTTTCCCCTGTGAATATATTACTCAAAGCAAAACTGAAAGGGCACTGCTCTGAGAAACGGGTGGTTTTCTGATTGGAAAGGCAACAAAGAGGGCTGCTATCCAACACAGAGCATTCTCCTTTAACACAGAGCACAGCTGAGGTGTTTGAGTGTGTATGGAGAGCTGCAGACTCTGAGCATTGAAGGGTTCTTCATCTCCACCTTAATGACAACAGTGTGTGTGTGTGTGTGTGTGTGTGTGTGTGTGTGTGTGTGTGTGTGTGTGTGTGTGTGTGATGCTGCAAGTCGTGTGTGCATGAAAGCACAGAGAAAAATGAAAGACAAGTTCTGGTTAAGTTTGTGTGTATTTGGTCACAGTTGTGTGATAGGATGCGCATAGCATTGATACCTAGATTAACTGTGAGTCGGACACGACTTGTCTCCAGCTCCAGACGCAGTGTGTCTGTAGAGTCTCGAGAAGTGGTTGCCATGAGAACGCCGTATGCCCGCTGGGATCGGAACCGTAGTGACACATCTTCAGCCTCTGTATGCATAGCTACAGATAACTGGACCTTCATGAACTTACTGCCATCGTAACTGAGGATGGTGGAATCTGTGGATGAGAGGTACTGTAATGTCATTGACCACAAATAGTTTTTTCCCTTTCAATAAAATAAAAAATAATAGCTTTTTTTCAGATAAAAAAAAGACAAATAATTTATCTGTCCACAATGGAAGCGAAAATTCTGCATGCAGACTATTGACATGCGGAGTGATATGTGGAAAAGGGTTGGACACCCCTGAAAAATGTGTTGGATATGTTCATGCTCATGATAGGTTCACAGTGCATTAACTAATGTTAACAGATGCAACTTATGATCTTAAAAATGTATCAATGTAACAGTGTTTGGATGGGTAATGGGTTTATGTGCTGAAATCAGATGATCAGATAATTTCAGATTTCCTAGGACAGTATACAGTACATGGTGGCACAGTATACAGTACATGGATAAAATTAGTCTTATCAATTCCATGAAATTGATAAATGTTGCAAACAAATCTTACCACCCACAACCAAATGCCATTCAACTTGTGTCTGCGAAATTCAATATTTAATTAATGTGCAGCGATTTGTAAAAACAGACACATGTTCATGAATTCGAATGTATTAGTTCTTGTATTAGTTATAATTGCATGCATCAAGGAATATGTGCATTTTTGGATCAAGTGGAATGCCCGGAATAATTAATGTTTTTTTCTGAGTTGATTCAATTGGATTTTGAGACGTTTGTCTGATGTTTTATCAAACTTGTCTTACCCTGAGACATAGAATAGATGAAGTTACTGTTTGCCATACAGTATACAGATACACAAATACAAAAGTTTTTACAAACATGCCTGTATAATACAAACTGCTGCACATTGATGTACATCTGAATGTCATAGACAGGGAAGTGCATGCATTTGATTATGGATAGTAAGGGACTGTCAGGGTTATGTTTAGTTCTGTTTAGTTTGTTCCCAGTCATTATTAGTTTCTGTGGTTTCTGATTATGTTATGCACCTGTTTCTAGTTATGTTGATTATTCTGTGTATTTAAAGGAACACGTCGACTTTTTGGGACTTTAGCTTATTCACTGTATCCCCCAGAGTTAGATAAGTCCATACATACCCTTTTCATCTCCGTGCGTGCCGTAACTCTGTCTGACGCACCCACCGTTAGCCTAGCTTAGCACAAAGACTGGAGGTAAACGGCTCCAGCTAGCATACTGCTCCCAATAAGTGACAAAATAATCTCAGAAGGCGAAGCACTGCTACTTGGGCGGGGTGATTTACTCCAACTCTGAGCGAACTCTCTGCTCCTCACCACGGGGCTTCTCAGGTGCTGCGAGCAAATCACTCCGCCCAAGCAGCAGTGCTTCGCCTTCTGAGAATATAGTTCCCAGTATGTATACGGTTAGAAGATAGCTGTGTCTCATGTAACCTTGTTATTTGTACACGCTGTGACTATACAAATCACAACATGTAAATAGGAAAATGTTGGCGTTATTTTGTCACTTATTGGGAGCAGTATGCTAGCTGGAGCCGTTTACCTCCAGTCTTTGTGCTAAGCTAGGCTAGCGGTGGGAGCGTCAGACAGAGTTACGGCACGCACGGAGATGAGAAGGGTATGTATGGACTTATCTAACTCTGGGGGATACGGTGAATGAGCTAAAGTCCCAAAAAGTCAGCGTGTTCCTTTAAGCCTAACTTAGTTCCATTTGTTCAGTGTTCGGTGTCGTCTATGTTTTACGTGGTTGTGCTAAGCTGTGATCTACTACGTGTTCTTTGTTGGATTTCGGATTTATTAAAAACTTTTCAAAAAACATTATCCTGTGTCATGGGATTTACTACAACCACCCATGACAGGTACACTTGCAACATTTATCACGTTCATGGATAATTGTGCATGCATTTGTTAATCAAGTTCAATTTCAGTTTATTTCTAAAGCACATTTAAAAACATCCACAGGCCGACCAAAGTGCTGTACAATAAAAGCATAAGGGTACACGATAAATAAGCAACATACAGATAAAATCACCATATAAGAACCAGAAAGAACTACACATTAAAAGCCAGGTTTTAAGACAGGATTTGAAATCAGATAAAGTGGAAGCCGTTCTAATGTGATTAGGACTAATTGAGACTAATTTCATCCCATAGGCATAGTGGCTTCAATAACATAAGAGAGATAAAAGTGTTCGGAGCATGGATGTCCAGATCAAAATCTCAAACTTGACAGGAACACACAAAACTTCCTTTACCTAATAAACATGACCAACCAAAGTGATCGGATACTGACTAGGACATCATCGAAAATATATATACTTTTTACAGATAAGTGGTTCCAATCGACAAATGCTGAAAATGTGTAATTTAATTAAGGATGGAATACCAACTGCATATCAATAGAAAAGACAAACTCTGATAGAATGAACACTTATAAAAAAAATACAAAAAATGTAACAAGAAATCTCTGTCTAATGAAATAATATTACAATACAAAGTTTCTTCAATAAATAATAAGAAATAATAAGTATTAGGCATTTAAAACAAGCACCAGCCTCACCTCTCTCACAGGAGCGACCAAAATAGCCCGTCCCAGAGCAGTCACACACATAACGGTTCCATCCTTCCCTGCAGATTCCATTGTTTTGGCAGGGGTTACTGAGACACTGCTTGGGTGCCTCTTTACTGCAGGAGGGCTTTACGCCTGCTGCTTTCTGCACCTCAGCTAAGCGGCGGATATCTTTGCTCTGGCCATTGATGAATAGGTCACGAATGCAGCCTACATAACCATAATTGAGCAGAGCGGTCCACACCTCAGTGGGAAACACCATATCAGCTTTATTTTCAGGCAGTCCTCCTAGATACAGGTTATCATCCAGGTCAAGAATCTCACTGTCTCCTGGTGCTTGGTATGGTGTGCGAATTGCGTTGATAGAGATAGTACCTGCAATTCAACAAAGCCAGAGAAAAATGTGAGACTGTACAGCAGATCTAGAAGAAAATAGTGTCATTGTCCAGCTTAAGTAAGTTCAGTGATGGTTCATTTCTGTTGCAAAAAAAGATATTCGTTTAGCTAATTTATCTATACAGGCACTCTGGAGAAAATGTCTCGGTAACTAACGTAACATCGGTTCCCTGAGATAATGGGGAACGAGTGATGCATCTGCTAGACACTACGGGGAAAACTCCTTTTTCTCAGATTATTGAAGCCTTTAATTCTATAATCGCAGTGCTACTGCACAGCCATAACAGTGCACTGATCTGCGCATGCTTATTGGCTGAGCAGAGGGAATTGCATGAACCTATGGTGATGCGGCGTATCTGCGCGAGCCAATCGGGACGCATCCTGCCGAACCGAGTGCAGAGCCCGCCAAGGGGGAATCTGCCAGTATAAGCAGCTCATCTCGCCATAGGATTCAGGTTAATTTGACTGAAGCGATGAACGCCAAGTCGTGTAGCACCATAGCACGGCCATCCACATAAGGCCATGCCTCTGGTGGCGTGTGCTCTGATGCCGATGGGGCATTGGAGGCCTATCAAAGCGTAAGCCAATGCGAAGGCGTCCACTATCCAGCGGGACAATCTCTGCTTTGTGACCGGAAGCCCCTTGGTGCGGCCACCGAAGCAAATGAAGAGCTGCTATAAATGCCTAAACAGGGCAGAGCACTTTATATATACTCTTAGGGACCGGACAGGGCAGAGTAAGTGTAATTGTCGATCATCTTCCGAAGCGGGAAAAGCAGACAGCGAAATAACTTGTGCTCTGAACAGAGTAGAGAGCAAATTGCCCACTCACTTGACCCATACTGATGCTAGCAGGAGTGCGGTCTTAAGCGAAAGTGGCCGTAGCTCGGCTGACTGTAGCGGCTCAAAGGGGAGCCCTTTGAGGGCCCTAAGGACCATCAATAGGTCCCAAGAGGGTAAGGTAAGAGGACGAGGCGGGTTGAGTCTCCTTGCCACTTTCAAGAATCGAACAACCAGGTTGCTTCTACCCAGCGATTGGCAGGCCACAGGAGCGGGGTATGCTGCTATGGCTGCCACATAGACTTTGAGCCAAGAGGGGGTGCTACCCGCATCCATTAGCTCCTCTAGGAAGAGGATGATCTAGGATGATCATGCCTAAACGCTCAGAGTCGCGTTCAGTCAGTGTTTAAAATCTGCTGCAGTCGATGGAAACAGTCTGTAAGTGTGTTCAGTCTTAGAATGTTTCAGCTAGTTGTTAAGTGTGTCCCCGGCATTAGTCCTGTTCGATCAGCCCCGCAGCTCCATTGTTTCTTCGTCTCATCTTTGAGAGAAAGTGAACGTTGGAGCACGAGAGGAGAAGTCGCTTTCTTTAGAGAAAGCAGTCCGTGAACGCAGTCCGTGAAGGGGAGACTCGCGCTCTCGTAATGAGACCTCAGTCTTCATTGAACGCGGCTTGCGGGGGCAGGCCCGGCAAGCGACACAAGAATATGCTCTATGAGTCTCATCTGATAGGAAATCCCCTTGCTGCAGGGAGAGTGAGACACGAGGGGAATAGCCACAGGGGAACGGTGATACAGCTGCAGCAGTGTCGAGTCAGTAGTCTGCTTTAAATGCAGAGCATGATTCAGCTCCTTCCGCTGCTGGGGCTCTTCCAACGGTGAGAAGGCTTCTTTTAGCCAGAGATGAAGGTTGTCGCTGAAGGAGAATAAATCTGAATCCTATGGCATGACGAGCTGCTTATACTGGCAGATTCCCCTTTGGCGGGCTCTGCACTTGGTTCGGCAGGATGCGCCCCGATTGGCTCTCGCCGATACGCCGCATCGCCATAGGTTCATGCAATTCCCTCTGCTCAGCCAATAAGCGTGCGCAGATCAGTGCACTGTTATGGCTGTGCAGTAGCACTGCGATTATAGAATTAAAGGCTATTGAATAAAAGGAGTTCACCCCCATAGCGTCTAGCAGACGCAATATGAGTAAACGTTTAGAAAATGAACAGTGATGTCATCGTCCAGCTCATTTCAGTTCTCATATAATGGTGTAAATGCAGGCAGATCAATAATATTGTTGAATTATGTAACAGTCAAACCTGTTAACAATATTATCTGGTAAGGGAACCTTCCTGTAAGTACATCTTTATTCTTAATATTCTTGCAAATATTTAAATATCCATGAAAAAAAAACACTGTCACTCTTATCTCGCTCAGAGTGTGAGGCCAGGGTAACAAATCAGTTTATGCAATTACCAGCTCTCAGGATGGAGTGGAAAACACAGCTGGAGGCCAAATCTAATTTTCAGCATGATATCGCAAGGCATTTTGGCCAGGAACACATGCTTACAATAAGCAAATCAAAAACAAGCTGCTGTTCAGCTGTTGTGTTGTGTAGCAGAATTAGGTGAGACAAAAGTCGCTATACTCTTTGCTCGCTGCAGACAGTGAACAAAATTGTACTGTGGTGGGGTGATGCTGCAGAGTATTCAAGGCCTGAAAGATCTGAATTTCACTGTGCAAATCTGTGCATTCAGACAGTAAGAAAGTTTGTCTCTGAACTGTACTTAAAAACAGATTATTCAAACCATTTTAACATTTTACTTCCATGTTTTTCTTTTTAAGCAGTGTTTTTTTTCTCACGCTATGGTCTGCATTCTAAAAACGTTTTTCATAAAGTTCATAAATGGAATTTCCTATTGACAAATATAAAGTAAAAATGAGTGAAATGACTACTACTAATTATATTCAGCATATATTAAGCATGTATAGCTGTAACGTGTAAACAGGGATGAGGCAGAGAGGGAATCCAGATGCAAGCACAAGTATTAATAGGAAAACATAAACGCAAAATAATCCAGGAACAAGGTAAAATCCACAAAGAGAAGCCAGGAGAACAACGACAGAAATACACAAACAGCAGTAACAACCAACAAACAGCACAGAGGTTTAAATAGACAGGCTAATGAGGGACAGGTGTTGGTGACTGATGTCATGGGAACTAATAAGGGTAACTATGGTGACAAACAAGGTACAAGGCAAACTTTCACTTTCACTTTCACTTTCACAAGCTTGTGATGCTGTTTGTGAATGGTTGTTGGAACGGTAGTTTCAAGAAACACCAAAATACTCAACTACCATCGTAACAATGGAACATGTGACCACAGTTGGCTAACAATGGGAAACACACTCCTGTTAAGCAGTCATCTGATCTCATACACAAGCTCTAGTAAAATCTTACCTGATTTTCCATCCCTCCGGAAATCCACATGATACCACTCCCCATCATTCACTTTTTTGTTAACAGCCAGTGTCTTGGTTGTGCCTGATCCCATATCCAGAAGCAGGTACAAAAGACCATCCAGTATCTCAATGGCAAAGAAGTCCACCTTCAGTGTGAGAGGGCTCTTGGTGTCTTTGGTCTGTTGCTTAGGTTTCCCATGGTTAAAGAGCAGAAGTCCATTGGGCTCAGTGGTGCGAAAGTCAAAGGAAATAGAACCGGTCTTCTTAGTGTTCCATTTAAGAAGTGTGATGAAGGATTCCGGTGTCTCAAACGTGATGGGATCTAATGCGACAACATTCTCACACTTGAAGGAAACAACTCCATGGATCTTCATTTTGGGGTCGCCTTTAAAAGCCAGTCTGGACAGCTCCAGCCGAACGTCATTGTTTTTATATACAACCTACAGATATATAAAAATGCCAGTTGAAGAGAAATAATATGAGAAACTTCTGATCTAAACTATGTTTGTAGAACCCTTACATGAATGGGTGGAAGATTGATTGATTGACACGTGTCTTTTTCACTAAAATGAAATCATAACAATTTTGTACAATTGTGTAATTATTAAGTAAGTCCATAGCCACATTTATAATTGTTGGGAAAAGATGGAACAGACATGCTTTTATTAAGGAAATCTGTGATTTTATTTAAAAAAGGTTAGAGAGAAAAGTAACGCACCATGGAGCAACAGTGCTACCCACGCTATCAAGAGAGAAACTCTTGCAGCCCGGGCCGAGCATCTCCACAAACTCATAGAAATAACTTAAACAACCCAAGGTTCTTGTTTAGTACAGTTAACAAATAACACCTGGACAAATTATTCCATTACAGTTTAGTAGCAATGCCTTTATGAATTTGTTCACTGCGAAAATCGAAAGCATCAGAAATACAATTGTTAATGTATAACCTTTGACAGCGTTTTATGATTCAGCCTCAGTTATCGCTTATCATTGCATCTAAACCAACATGTTTATTAGATCCAATACACACTAAATTACTGAAAGAGTTGTTATCTGTAGCAGAAGAGCCTCTTCTCAATATTATTAACTGGTCTTTATCTCTAGGTCATGTCCCAAGAACGTTCAAGCTGGCAGTTATTAAGCCTCTCATTAACAAACCAAAATTAGATTCAAATTACAGACCCATTTCAAATTTTCCATTTATGTCTAAAATACTAGAAGAGCAATTGTGCTTTTTCTTGCAAGAAAATTATATCTATGAAAAAAGTAAGCTTCTGACCAAGGCTGTATCTCAATACTAGCTTTACTTGATCTTAGTGCTGCGTTCGATACTATAGATCACAAAATGCTATTAAATCGACTACAAAATTACTCTGGTATATAGGGACAGGCATTAAGGTGGTTTAGATCGTACCTATCAGACCGTTACCATTTTGTCTACAACCCCATTTCCAGAAAAGTTGGGACATTTTGTAAAATGCAATAAAATCAAGACTCTGTGATTTGTTAATTCTCTTTAACCTTTTTTTTAACTGACAAAAGTACAAAGAAAAGTTTTCCAATGTTTTCACTGACCAACACAATTGTATTTTGAAAATATGAACAAATTTTGATTTTGATAAAAAAAAATGTTGGGACAGAGGCTAAATAAAAGTGAAAAGATTATTCAAGTTAGACTATGCAACTCTTTTGAAACAGTCCACAATGATCAGGTGAACTGGTAATAGTTGGGGGTATCGTGTTTGGGTGTAAAAGAGCTCCTCAGTCTTTGTAAGCAAAGATGGGTCATGGCTCATCACTTTGTGGCAAATAACATGAGAGAATTGTCAAACAATTCAAAAATCGCATTTCTCAATGCAAGATTGCAAAGAATTTGTCTTTCACCATCTTCCATACATAATATAGGCCTATGTCACGAAAAAATTGAAGACCGGAAGTACGTCTTTTAGTCGGGATACGGCTCTTCCGGTTAGCTTTTTACAATGGCAGAGTCCGATAGATACCGCTGGACCAAATCTCTCCGCAACCTGCCTGAAGTCACATATGACGATGTGGTTCGGATGGTAAATTAAAACTCTCAAGTGGAAACGTCAAAACTGAGGAAAGGGTACACTACAACAACAGCTGCGGGTGTAGCATGCCATTGTTGTTATAGCTCTAGCCGTTCGCCAGTAAGGTAAACGTTTCTATGGTAACAGCGAGTTGGACCAATCAGCAGACGTTGCTGCTACGCTTATGATCGTGGGTAGTGTAGTTTTTTTCCATAAGATCGCGGATAAAACATGTTTTTCTTAAAACAAGGTTGATTTCATACAAACTTATAGCTTCTACAGGAGCAAAAACCTTCGTTTCACAACCTCATAGCTCGTGGTCAGTCTACCTCGGATGGTTTAGACATTATGGCTGATAATCTAAATCAGGGATGGGCAACTTCGGTCCTGGAGGGCCACTGTCCTACAGAGTTAACTCCAACCCTGAAAAAATCACCTGACTGTAATTTTCTAGTAATCCTGAGGACCTTGATTAGCTTGTTCAGGTGTGTTTGATTAGGGTTGAAGCTAAACTCTGTAGGACAGTGGCCCTCCAGGACCGAAGTTGCCCATCCCTGATCTAAATCCTTATGGAGAAATACTGTTGACCGGAAGTTCTGAATCCCTACTACGCGTTCCGGAAGCAGGAAGTGTGACATAGGCCTATTGTGAAAAGATTCAGGGAATCCAGAGAAATCTCAGTCTGTGTTGGGCAAGGCAGGAGACCTCTGTTGAATGTGCGTGACCTTTGAGCCCTCAGATGGCATTGCATGAGAAACCATCATGCTACTCTGTTAAATACAGCCACATGTGCTCAGGAGTACTTTTAGAAAACCATTTTCACTGAACACAGTCTGATGCCGCATCAAGAAATGCCACTTGAATCTCTGTTACGCAAGGAGAAAGCTATACATCTGTTCTATGCAGAGATGCCAGCGAGTTCAGATGGTCTAGAAGACAGTGGAAAGGTGTGCTGCGGTCAGATGAGTCCATGTTTAATGGACATCGAGTTCTCAGTCCCAAAGACGAAAGGGACCAACCAGACTTTGGCATCAGTGCAAATGGCATGGGTAACTTGCATTTGTGTGAAGGTACCACTGACATGAAGGCAAATATTTAGATTATACAGAGACATAAACTGTGATCAAGATGACATCTTTCCTGGGAAGCAAAACAAGGTCAGGCCTCATTCTGCACATGCTAAAACTGAATGTTTTCTAGACACTCTGCACCATAGAAGGACTGCAGTCCAGATCTGTGTCTTATTGAACATGTATGGTCCATCTTGAAAAAGAGAATTGGACAGTGATGACCCCGGACTGTTGAGCAGCTGTCTTGTATCAGACACGATTGGGCAAATATTCCACTTGCAAAACTTCAACAATTATTTAACTCAATTCCCAAACATTTAAAAAGTGTAACTAAAAGGAAAGGTGATGTGACACAGTGGTGAACATGCCTCTGTCCCATTTTTTTTGGAGTGTGTAGCAGCCATCAAAATCTAAATTTGTTTATATTTACAAAATAAAATCAAGTTGGTCAGTGAAAACATTGGAAATATTTTCTTTTTACATTTGTTAGTTAAATAAAGGTTCAAGAGAATTAACAAATCACAGATTTTTTATTTTATTGCTTTTTAAAAAATGTCCCAACTTTTCTTTGAAATGGGGTTGTATTTAAAAGGGGAAAAAAATCGAAGTTAACGTCAGTAAATTATGGAGTGCCGCAAGGCTCTGCATTAGGCCCTCTGTTATTTTCAATATATATGTTGCCACTTGGTAATATTATAAGAAAACATGGAATTAGTTTCCACTGTTATGTCGATGATACTCAGTTATATATTTTATCACAACAAGATGAAAACTCTTTATTCACTAATTTTATTTACTAAAATTATCCAAGTTGACAGAGTTGTGTTAAAGATATAAAATATAGGATAACCTGTAATTGTCTTCTATTAAATTCAGATAAGACTGAGGTATTATTTTGGACTAAAAACCTGTACACAGAATCTCTTAGAATACAATTTGCATTTAGAAGGATGTACTGTTACTTTATCCTCTACAGTAAAAGACCTGGGAGTTATATTAGACAGCAACTTGTCTTTCGAAAATCATATTTCATATGTTACAAAAACAGCCTTCTTCCACTTTAGAAACATCGCTAAGCTTAACACATTATCCGCTTACTTTAAGATTTGTATATGTACATTTCTGAAATACATAACTTGGACACGTCACCTTTGATAACAGATCACTGTAAATTGTAATGTAGACGCATGCAATTTCTGTAAAGATGCTTTTTAAACGATATGTAATGTGAAAAGTGCTATACAAATAAATGTGAATTGAATTGAATTTATTTTTGAAAAATGTGATATTATGGTGAGCTTGTATTTTTAAATGTGGTAGTCTTTCAACCACAATTGACTCACTGACAATATTGTGTTTGAATACTGGCATAATGGGCTAAAATAAACAAACAATACAATGACATTACATGCACGCATGCAAGATAGACATGCAATCAGCTAACATATTTCTTTAGGCCCTCCTCTTTAGGATATATGAATATAGACAGAGAACCATCTAACTGTCCCATAAAGAGAAGCTTTAACGTAATTTAGTGTGTTGCGTTTGTATTCTGGGCTCATCTGCTTGGTTGTATATAGTATATTTCAATAAGGAGAAGATCGAGTTTGGTGATGATGCATACTATATACATCATCATCAATAAGGAGAATATCGAGTTTGGTCTTTTTATATGACTGTAATTAATCTATTAAATTAAGTTAAGTGTGTCTTTGTAACAATTTTCCATGGGGGAGAAAATGCTTAATGTAAAAAAAGACAATAGTCTTTCCACTTAGATTATGTTGTCGTTATTCTCATTTTCTGAATGAGTGATGCTTGTCTGCTCAATTACCTGTCCTTAATCAGCAATATCTGTTTTTGTTGTCTCTGAGAAGTAATTGAGTCCAGCTTAGCCTTTTTAGCCATACCTAATTTTCATACCAAGACTAATGCATTGAACGGGCCATTCACGTATACTTACAGTATATAATAATTTGCTGATGCAGGTACAAAAAAGACTCTTTATTTGTGTGCAGATTTTTTTTCTAATATTATTTCCTCATCCTCATGTTACTTAGAACCTCTAAGGCTTTCTTTGTTCTGTATAGCACAAAATAAAATATTAATGTGGCTTTCACCTTTCAATGCCATGAATGCACACAGCAAACTCCAAAAAGCACCATATATGTAAAATAATAAATTTAAATGTAATCTGCTTTACACGTGAATTGAGGTTTGTGAACCAAAGTGCAGTCTTTTATTTAAATAAGAAAAACAAAATTCAAAAAAGACAAAAAGTAAACGACTACAACTAGACTTGACTGTAAAGTGGGTTGATATTTGCTGTGGGAGATGTTAAAGAGAACCTCAGTGCTCCTCCTACAGTGAATTCCAACCCTATCCATAATGAGCACTGTAGTTAACAAGGTCAATTGCTTACAAAATATTTATTGGTTAATTAAAGGCTCTTTGAACCTGTTTTGTTCTGCAAACAAAGTTTAGGCTATTTCTCTTGTGAAAGTGAATGAATCTATCACCATAACAGAAACATAAGCTTCTATAAAGCTCTATAAGCTTCATCTGCACTGAAATTTTGTAGTAGGTATTTTACCTCCCTCAGACAGCCCATAAAGTTGTTGCTAACAGGTGATCCAGGCAAGTCGGCTGTACCAGGACTTCCTCCAACATAGAAAAAGTCATCAGAGCCAAGCATAGCGTAGTCCTCTTGAGTATATCCTGTGGTGGTCAGGATTCC
The DNA here is from genome assembly GCF_949319135.1 of Squalius cephalus. Classification (NCBI taxonomy): domain Eukaryota; kingdom Metazoa; phylum Chordata; class Actinopteri; order Cypriniformes; family Leuciscidae; genus Squalius; species Squalius cephalus. Next base: position 2,046,863 of record NC_137142.1, on the reverse strand, counting down.
GTCCACAGATATTGTTACCTAAAGAACAAACCACAGGAAAATGAAATACAGGTACCACTTTGCTACTGTCTGGATTTCGGTTTCTTCAGTCACTAAGATGCACTGAACACTGCATAATGACACAATGGAGAACACGCCAGTGGTCACTTGATCGTAAGCCCTATAGAAACACACCAATTCATTAGCTGATGGTGCTGAAGTGCCACCCATAAGGAGCTGCATAACCTGGCACCATCACCTCTGATTTTCTTATCTTCAGTGCACTATAGTTTCAGCCCCTTTTGTCTAGCCACTCGCCTTTAAGTTGATTATTCCCTTTTTGAGTGACAAGGTGGCATTTCTGAAGTGTCTACCTTAATGAACATGCATCATTGTCCTGTTTGGGGGTTTGTCATGCGGAGGCCATGTTGGAAGGATAAGAATTTCCACATTTCAAGATCTTGAGCAATCATGAGCTTCGGACAATGCTTTCACTGTGGGAGACTATCTGGCCACATTCTAGTCACCTAGCTATGAGGTGCAGAAGTGGAAGAGTAAAGGAGGGCGTACACTGTGCGAGTTCTGACACTCGGGAGGTCGTGAGCCATTGTACACGTTATGAGTCAGTTAACCTGATAATCTAAAATAAACACGGCGGGACTGTACTGCACGGCGAGCCGGTAGCAATCACACAGAGACTGGCTATACACAGAGACTGGAGCTTTCAATGTTGCTGGTATAGCTTCGGATAGAAAAAAGAAAAGAATAAAAAGACGAATGTGCAAATAATTGGGTGAAAAGCAGAGAACAACACACCTATCCTTTCAACAAAACAACTACAAAGTGTAGCCTATATATGTACAGGTATGTCAGTGTCAGTGTGTGTGTGTGTGTGTCAGTGCATGCGCACACTGTAGGGTTACAGCAACTACTGGGCTATAATAATAATCATAGATCTAGCCTATGTGACGTGGTTGTGTATGATTTGGCAATAGGGAACAGCCTATTCACTGGTCAAACTTTTTAAACATGTTTGAAAATTATCGGGAGGTCGGGAGTTGCTCGTAACGTACTCTTCTCAGCTCGTAATTGCTCTCACACACTGCGAGCCGCGACCATACGAGCATCAATGATTTCCAGGCGATTTTTCCCGAGAGAAATCTCCAGAGCTCGTACGTAAAGCAAAAATCACACCGTGTACGCCCGGCTTAAAGGAGCAAGCACATGGAGATTTGAAGCTTTTTCTCTCTACCTGTCCTAGCTTACATCGCTCAATGAAACAGCAGACGGTTGCGTTCCAGATGCACCTGTAATGTAGGCCAGTAAGAGCTGTGCGTGTAAACCTCACTCCCCTGGCCTCAAGAGGCGTGCTAGCAACTGATGCTAGAGACTGCAGTCTTTAGCGTCCTTGTTAGTATGCCCACCTCCCATGCCGGAGACACCGGTTCGAATCCCGCTTGGTGTGGGTCAAGTAGAACTGGGTATTTTTGGTGCTGTGACCTGGATGGGAGTGAAGTTTAAAGCGGTAAGAGTGCAATGGAAGCAAGCTAGTAAGAGCTGTTCATGTAAACCTCACTCCCTTGGCCTCAAGAGACGCTAGAGACTACAGTCTTTAGCATCCTTGTTCGTGCCCGCCTCCCATGCCGGTTCCAATCCTGCTCGGAGCACGTCGAGTAGGAGCGGTCAAACACCCTCACTGTGACAGAGACAAGCCAGCGCTTCATTTACATTACATTTATGTTTATTCATTTAGCAGACACTTTTATCCAAAGCGACTTACAAATGAGAACAATAGAAGCAGTTAACCTAACAGTAGGACAACAATATGCAAGTGTTATGACCCTTCTCAGTTTAGTCTAACGCAGTAAGTACATGTAAAATTATTATTTTTTTTTTTATATAGAATAGAATAGAAGAGAAAGTGTTAGTATTACTGGATCAAGTGCTGTCGAAAAATAAGCGTCTTCAGCCGTTTCTTGAAAGTGGCTATGGACTCAGCCGCTCTGGTTGAGTTAGGCAGATCATTTCAACAGCAGGGAACAGTCCAGGTGAAGGTCCGAGAAAGAGATTTTGTGCCTCTTTGAGATGGCACCACAAGACGTCGTTCGCTTGCAGAACACAAGTTTCTGGATGGCACATAAGTCTGAAGTAATGCGTTTAAGTAAAGGGGAGCAGAGCCAGTGGTTGTTCTGTAGGCAAATGTCAGTGACTTGAATTTGATGCAAGTGGCAACTGGCAGCCAGTGCAATTTTGTGAGGAGAGGAGTGACGTACTCTCTTCGGCTCATTTGGCTTCCTCTATGCATTTGCCCTGGTCTTTCTCACAGCCTCCATTCATTGTTGGTTTGAGTTTGCCACTGAACCACCATTGTTAAGGAAGTTCAGTTTCCCCTTACACAGAACCCCAAATGCTCTTGTGCAAAACATGGCCTCTATCCCCATGCTTGCATCCTGGGGAATGCTTAACATGCCAAGTGTTCTAAAATCACACAGAGGACACTGTTACAAGCTCTACACATCGTTCCCCCTATAGTATAGAAAAGGGCTGTTGTAGAAATCTAGAAGCTACACCCATAAGGAGTTACGTAACAGCACCCTTTTAAGCGCATACTTGGGTCCATCGCCTCAAATTGTTCTGCAAGGTACACAAACCTATGCAGCAATGGTGAGTATGACCAGCAACGCAGTGTCTTGTTCCCACTCAGGGAACCAGTGTTACATTCAGTGACCTAGATTACAAAAGTAACCTTTTGTAGGAACTCAGAGGTGCCTCCGGTTCAGAAGACACCTCTGAATTTCAAAGGGGTAATTCCTACATTCTGGCAGCACAGCGTTGGGATACTGTCCTCAGATATTTACAAGACCTGGGTCTGGGAGTGAACTGGGACAGATGCGTTTCCTGGATCTAGAGCTAGATTCAGTGGAAATGTCACCAGTTTGTGTCAGACCATTGCTGCAATGTATGGAGATACTCATGTGCCTGCCGTTCAAGCCTTTTATTTGTATCAGACAAGTTCTTTTCTCATAAGACAGCTCTGTTGTTAGCTTTGGCCTTGTTTGAGAGACTAGGCTATTTGCATGCATCATTGTTATTTCTATGTGCAAGGATTTTATGAGGTGTATGGGCTGCTTTCGTCTCAGGGTATCCAGACACATTCAACTCAGCGTGGGTCCTTGCTAAAGCCTCTCTTTTCAGGACTTGGTCTTGTCTTCAAATTTTTGTCAGGTTTTATAACCCGGATAAGGGTTTGGCTTTGTCTTTCTGAGAGGATTTTAAATGTATTGCCTGTTAGTGTGCAGCATCTTCTTACAACACAGACTTGAGTATTTACATTTACGGTTTGCATGGCATGACAGCACATCATTTCCACTGCATCATTATGGTTTGTAAACCCTGCAGAAAATTTTAGACGATGGACCCAAGTGTGCACTTAAAAGGGCGCTGTTACGTAACTCCTTATGGGCGGATCTTCAGCGCCATCAGCCAATGAATTGGTGTGATTCTATAAGGCTTCTGACCTTGTGACCACTAACATGTTCTCCATTGTACAGCGTCTCATTCCCACTCTGGGAACCAGGGTTACATTCAGGAACCTAGAACTTTTTCCTTTATTTTCTTTAGACTAAAACACATTTGTGTGTCTCTTTTCTTTAATTTATTGCATGACTTCGAAGGTATATGTTTGAAGACTTAATTTACTTGAATACAATTAGGTGTTGATGTATTAAACAAACAACAGCATTAGTATTGCCCCATTACAACTTAAAATTAATTGACAGACACAAAAAGGGTTTTAGTAACTAAGATAGTCTTGTAAGGATATTTAATTGTAAGTAAATTAAAAGAAAACCATGCAACAGGATTAAAAATGAAAGCGCACTATTTTTAGTAGTGCCACAATTTAGTCAAGAAATCAAAATCTCATGCAGTTTAATGCACATTAATTATAAACAGATATTGTGAATTGTATGTGTATACAGAGCATATATTAAAATATTACAAGCATAAACATTTAAAAATTGTGGCACGTGGAGGGGCTAGAGTAAAAAAAAGTTAGCCAAATAGATTATGCGTGACTTTATCAGCACAGCATTTTCAATGAAGACCATGCAGAATGGGAGGGAATAGAGATGACTGTGGCAGTCAGGACATGTTTCAAACCACTGGGTTTAACATTAACCAAGGGTGATCCTTCTGTAAATGGGGGGGGGGGGGGGGGGAGTACCAACCAGTTCAAAGGATGTTTATAAATAAAGAAAAGAAAAAGAAAGCACACAAAACACCCAAAAAGACAAACAATTTGAATAATATCTACAGAACAATGTAGTTTCTTTACCATGGCATATCCAATGCCTGAGTGCTTTGTGGAATAAGAGGGGAAAGGAAATAAAAAAAAAACTGTGAATAAAATAACAAATGATACTCAAAAAATAAACATGATGATTATCAATGTTGGAAATTAGTTTGTTAAACATTAAAAGGAACGTTTAGTAGAATGACACATTCCATGATTGACGTTAGTTTTACAAAGCATATTAGTAGCTGCATAAAATCAAACAAAATAAATGATATGCAGTGACACTTTAATTCGATGGTCCCCTTTAGACATTCTACTAACAATAAGTAACTTTGCAACTACATGTCAACTAACTCTTATAGGAATTATTTCTATGTTAATGTCACTTTGTGTTACGAGATCTTGACTGAATCATTGGTCTGTTTGGCTCCTTCGAAGCTCCTGTAGCTCTATTACCTGACGCAAATTCCGTGTTACTTTCACATCATGCCATTCATTGTCATTAAATTTCCCATTGACCAGCTCCACCAGAGCTTCAAATGCCCCGGAACCCAAATTTATGACGAGAGACACCGCCCCGTTTATCAGCGCCAGGTTGACATAGTCAGAGGATTTTCCTGTGTGCAGTAACAGTCCATTTCTCTGAAGAGTTTTGAACGACAGTGTGATTTCTTCGCTGCTGCCTTGGATCGGGTTCAGAGAAAGGTCGTAGCAGAAGTATTCTGAACCTTTGAATGTCGCCACATATTCTTCTTCTATTCCTGTAAACAAAGAAGAAAATGATGGGTTAAAAACCTGACAAGGATGTTGTGGCGAGGTGGTCGTGGTTATGCGAAGTCTACAGCGGGGATCGAGTGCAGAAACGAGCGGAAATAACGAGGTCAATGATGGCTAACACCTGTCTCAACACCTTGTACTGGAGCAGTTTGTCACTCTGCTACCTTGAGGAACAGCAGAATGGGTCCAGTGCCACCACCCGGCGTCGTTGGATCAGGCCATCCAGCTTGCTGAGGACCATCTGGTGGCGTGTCCCGGGGTCGGCGAGCTCTTTGTTAATCTCTTTCTCTACCCTCTCCTTCTCTCTCTCACCCAACCCCTGTACCCACTGGCGAGAAGGCCAGTATTTACACAATTATTGGGAATTTTGTGTGCAGATGCCTCTTGGAGGACAAGGCTAGGGACGGGAGATGCTGTGGCTCAGGCTGGGGAAGCTGTTCCGGGACCATCACAGACAGACAGAATAAATGAGAACAAGAGCGGAGCTAATGTCGAGTTTGAGGTTAAATGAGTTAGATGATTTTCCTCTCGAGCAGTCTTGTGATGAAATGCTCAAAAATGCATATGACTGGGTCCGCACCATCGACGGACAGCTAATTCAGCCTGATCAGCTACTCTCCTATGCCTATTTTCCTATTATAAAAGACAGGTTGTATCAGGTGGCCCAAGACACCCAGACAAAGGAAGATACAACCCAGTTATTAGTGCCAAAGGATGCTTTTCCAGGGGGCTCATTGTAATTCTCATCTCAAAAGCGTTGTTGCGCCCTTCGAGAGTATTGGTATGGAACTCATCGGGCCAATAAAATGAGCTTGAAGTCATTAGAGAGGCTTGGGATGAGGGGCCTTCATACAGCCGCAGTGAAATTCAGTATGCCATGGACCTCTGTGCAAAACTTCACACATTGGGGCAGCTCTCTATGGAGAATTTGCTCCAGGCACAGGACAGACAAAGTAGGCTGTACAATAGGGGTAGGTGAAAGCGTAAATTTACACCAGAAGTGCTGGAGTGCTAAAGTGCTTTAAAGTGTTACATGGCGAGTTGGAGATCTTGATTATGAGCTAAGACGAACGGACGGGTGATTCATGTCAAATTTATCATCTCAATCTTTTAAAATGCTGGAATCAGGTGACATCGGTTGAGTTAGCAACGGCCGTTTTGGCAGAGGAAAATCTCGGACCAGAAACAGCTGTCAAAACCAATCTGCTCGCTCTGTTCCCAGGGGGAGACACCTCTCGCCGCTGCAGCTCACTGATTTAGCCAAGTTGCAAGCAAATTTTGCAGATGTGTTTTCACCCCTGCCCGGTCGCACAGACCTCATACAGCACCATATCAAAACGATCCCTGGGGAAGTGGCGCACAGCTGTCCCTATCATTTACCTGAACACAAGAAAAAAGTGGTACAGGATGATTTAAAGGCCATGCTAGAGTTGGACTTTATAGAAGAATCGCACTGTGACTGGGCGAGCCCGATAGTTTTAGTACCAAAAATTGATGTCTCTGTCCGTTTCAGTGTTGATTATAGACGGGTGAACACTGTTATCAAATGCCCGGAGTTGATGAGCTACTTCGGTTAGGTTCGGCTTGCTTTTTATTTGATACTGGAAACAAAAGGATATTGGCAGATCCCATTATCACCATTATCCAAAGAAAAAACAGGCTTCACTACGCCGTTCAGATTCCACCAATTTATTACTCTTCCATTCGGGTTGTTCGGGGCTCTCGCTACCTTTCAGCGTCTCATGGACAAAAACCTCCAGTCAAATAGATTGTATGCCGCTTATGCTGGAACATCTATGTGCTGTCCTGAGATCACTGAGGGTGGCTGGCCTCACGGCGAACCCGCGGAAGTGTGCAAGTGGGCGTGTAGAGATACAGTATCTGGGCCTTTTTTGGGACATGGGCAGGTGCGTCCCCAAATTGACAAGACTGCTGCGATTGCACCTGCCCTAGTCCCAAGACCAAAAAAGTAGGTGAGACAGTTCCTGGGGCTGGCGGGATATTATAGGAGGTTTATTCCTAACTATTTGTAGCTCACCAGCCTGCAGACTGATCTCACTAAAAAGGAAGCACCAGATCCAGTCCAGTGGACGGAGCTGCCCCAACAGGCCCTAACCAAAGAAAAGGCTGCCCTGTGTAGCGGGCCACTCTTACACTCTCCTAACTTTGATCTCTCTTTTTTGTTGCAGACAGACGCGCCGGACAGGGGGCTGGGTGCATTCCTGTCCCAGGTGGTCGGAGGAGAGGAGAAGCCGGTGCTGTATCCAAGTCGAAAGCTCTCAAACATAGAGACTAGATACAGCACCATTGAAAAGAGTGTTTGGCCATTCGTTGGGCCGTCCTCACCCTCCGTTATTACCTCCTGGGACGGGAATTCACTCTCTGTACTATGCGGCCCTCCAGTGGCTCCACTGCATGAAGGATACCAACGCACAGATCACCGTTGGTATTTAGTTTTAGTCCACAGCCTAGGGGTGCAGATGGCTGAAGCTGACTTCCTCTCTAGAAATGAGGGAGCGGGGCTGTAGGCTGGATAGCTCCCCAGCATGAGTCGGGCAGTGGGGGTATCTGGCGAGGGGGGTTGTACACTTGCAACATTTATCAAGTTCATGGATAATTGTGCATGCGTTCATTAATAAAGTTTAAGTTCAGTTTATTTCTAAAGCACATTTAAAAACATCCACAGGCTGACCAAAGTGCTGTACAATAAAAGTATAAGTTTACACAATAAATAAGCAACATACAGTTAAAATCACCATAAGAACCAGACAGAACTACACATTAAAAGCCAGGGGAAAAAGATGAGTTTTAAAACAGGATTTGAAATCAGTTTCTAATGTTCAGTTTTCATCACGGTTCTAAAGTGATTAGGACTAATTGAGATTTCCTCATAGTGGCATAGTGGCTTCAATGACACAATAGAGATAAAAGTGTGCAGAGCATGGATGTCAGGATCTGGAAATGGAAAATCAAAAACTTGACAGAAACACATAAAATTTCCTGCCCCCCCCCCCCCCCCCCCCTAAGTGACGCACATGTACCCGGCCATCCATGTGATGTAAAAGAAAACGTGATTCATCAGACCAGACCACCTTCTTCCATTGCTACGTGGTCCAGTTCTGATGCTCACGTGCCCACTGTTGGCGCTTTTGGTGGTGGACAGGGCACCCTGACTTGTTTGCAGCTATGCAGCCCCATACGCAACAAACTGCGATGCAACATCTATCAGAACCAGATGTTTGCAGAACCAGCATTAACTTCTTGAGCAATTTGAGCTACAGTAGCTCGTCTGTTGTATCGGACCACACGGGCCAGCCTTCCCTCCCCACATGCATCAATGAGCCATGGCCGCCCATGACCCTGTCACCAGTTCACCTTTGTTCCTTCCTTGGACCACTTTTGATAGATACTGAGTACTGACCACTACAGATCGGGAACACCCCACAAGAGCTGCAGTTTTGGAGATGCTCTGACCCAGTCGTCTAGCCATCACAATTTGGCCCTTGTCAAACTCGCTCAAATCCTTATGCTTGCCCATTTTCCCTGCTTCTAACACATCCACTTTGACAAAATGTTCACTTGCTGCCTAGTATATCCCCCCCACTAACAGGTGCCATGATGAAGAGATAATCAGTGTTATTCATTTCACCTGTCAGTTGCCATAATTTTATGTCTGATCGCTGTATGTGACCCGTGCTGGCAAAAGGATTCAGAATGCGCACAGGATCATTTAGAACTACAGGCAAAACAATTGAAAAATGTCATGTAGCCCTCTCACCAATAAATATGGCTCAAATGTAAGAATTATGTCTACTGGGAACTTAATTAACAATAAGCTGGTAAGAGGCACATCTCTAAATTTACTTAATTACAAAACCCAAATATTCAGATACCACCTAATAGTGTCAGTTTAGTGTTTTGTTGTTAGAATTTGGAAGAAATTACAGACTGAAGTTACAAATACTGTGGTCCTATAATCCAAAATGTAAATATTAATCTCAATGCAAAGTGCACACGTTCTGTAAAAATGACCATACATGTTTTCTTTCTCCAAAGGAAAAAAAATAACAAGAATGTGAACTGAACAATAAACATAAATTTACTACACTGGAACTCTTTTGATTCTTGAATCTTTATTTATTTTATTTTTTTAAATAAATGAAATCACAATTCACATCAACACAAGTCCAGAAAAATCACATTTAAACCCAAAGTAATGAATTCTACCCAGCTGAGATTTTAGTTTTTTGTTGGTGCGCTATGTTGGAGCTCTTTTTAATTTGAAACCACATTGAGTACTCACAGATCCAGGGAAAACGCGATTCCAGGAAACCGATTCTAATCCCAAACCAGGAAGCATAAAGAAGAGAACAGCAGCAACCTTGATCCGTCCAGTGACGATGATGAACTTGTCTAGATGAACTCCTCTGTCCACGAGCGAATCCTAATCACGCAACACACATCCGCTTTGATCTCTCCGTCCGATCACTCTGTCTTCAAAGTACATTTCTCAATCACTTTAGATCACATTTTAGTTCAATCCACTTCTCAAAGTAAAGTTAAATCCATAAACTCAAAATTTACAGCAACAAGTGTCTCTCTCTCTTGTAATAGAATTCAAATTTACTACTCTTCACTGGACTCTCTACTGACACCAGGCTGTGTTCCCTTTCAAGGGAACTCGCGTTGCGTCGAGATTGTGAAATCTGTCCAGTCTTATTTGGTGTTGTCTGTCTTTAAAACATATATAAAGTTAAGGCAAGCAAGCAGCAGTTCAGATCGTGTGTGCACCCCTGCCCGCGTTATATAACAGGTAGGGACACACACGTTCTTTGTGTAGCTTGTTTGGGTGAGGAGCATGCCCAGTCAGCACTCGAGGGTGCTGGCTGTGAGCATTGCGATCTGCTTCCTATGCGGACGCTCCAATCCCGCCTGGCGTTCTTTCGCAAGGACGCTCAGGCTCGCGTTCCCCAGGGCTCTGGTCCCGCTGTTGCCGAGGCACAGCGGCGATTGCGGTCTTGGGGTTTGCAAATGGATCTATCAGAGAGGTTTGAGACGGGCCCAGCATTATATGCCTATATAAATCACCAAGAGGGTTTGCGCATACGCCCATTATGCAAACTGGCACGCCAAATCCTCTTGTGGGGCCCAGAATTTTGGAACATAAGTGGATCTGTTTGCGTCTCGAGAGACGTCTCACTGTCCACTTTGGTTCTCCCTCACACATCCAGCTCCTCTGGGACTGGATGCTATGGTACAGACATGGCCGAGGCTACGTCTATATGTTTTTCCCCCAATCGCTCTGCTCCCGGGAGTTCTGGATAGAGTTTGCAAGGACCAGGTTCGCCTACTTCTTATAGCCCCGTGCTGGCTGGGTAGAGTATGGTTCCCCGATCTTGTGTCTCTCCTTGACGGGCCTACACTGGAGCTACCCGTCAGGAGGGACCTTCTGTCCCAGGCAGAGGGCTCGATATTTCACCCCCGACCAGAACTGTGGAACCTGTGGGCTTGGCCTCTGAGGGGGCCCAGCTCATAGGGACAGGTCTCTCAACTGAGGTTGTAGAGACCATTCTACATTCCAGAACTCCCTCCACGAGGAAACGTTATGCCTTGAAGTGGAGAGTTTTCACTTCATGTAGTAGTGATCGTCAGTTGGACCCAGTTAACTGCCCAGTTGGTACAGTGCTGGAGTTCCTGCAGGAACGGTTCACTGCAGGTCTAACCCCGTCCACTTTAAAGGTTTATGTGGCAGCCATAGGTGCTTACCACATTCCTTTGGGTGGAATGTCTTTGGGGAAGGACCCTCTGGTATCTCGTTTCCTCCATGGCACTCTGAGGCTGAGGCTTGCAGCTTGTACCAGGGTGCCGACTTGGGATTTGGCCATTGTCCTTCAAGGCTTTTCCCTGGCCCCCTTCGAGCCAATAGAGGAGGATCCTGACAAGTTCTTGACTTTGAAAGCTCGCCATTTCTTCTCTTAAAAGAATAGGAGATTTGCAAGCACTGTCCGTTGCTCCCTCATGCTTGGAATTTGCACCTGGCATGGTTAAAAGCGTTCCTTCATCCTAGACCAGGTTATGTTCCTAAGGTCCCCACTAATGTGGTCAGACCTATTGTTCTGCAGGCCTTCTGTCCTCCTCCCTTCCAGAATCCGGACCAGGAAATTAATAATTTGCTCTGCCCAGTCCGAGTGATAGATGCCTATGTCCACAGAGCTGCCCTGTGGCGTAAAACTGATCAGTTGTTTGTGTGTTTTGGGTCCCCTAACAAGGGGTCCCCCGCATCTAAGCAAAGAATGAGCAAGTGGGTGGTTGAGGCTATCTCACTTGCTTATGAGTCGGCCGGACAGCCTTCCCCTATGGCTGTTCGTTCTCACTCTACCAGGAGTATGGCGGCCTCCAAGGCCCTTATATCAGGAGTTTCTCTTCAAGACGTCTGTGATGCGGCAGGATGGTCCTCACCGCACACTTTCGTCAGATTTCACTCTCTGGACTTGGACTCTACACCAGGGTCTCAGGTGCTGTCGTCCTAGTGCTGCTCACTGGATTTCACACTGGGCAGACACTCGTAGCTATGGTGGGGTTGGTATAGACGTTCCCATAGCATCAATCTCGATGCAACGCGAGTTCCCTTAAAAGGGAACGCCTAGGTCACGACTGTAACCTCGGTTCCCTGAAGAGGGAATGAGCGTTGCGTCACCTTGCCATATCTTCTTCATGCCTGTCAGCGACTACTTCAGACTGTACGAAGCTAACGCTCTCTGTTTTCGAGCAGGCTTTATAGATTCCTGGTTCGTGACGTCACCCGCATCTGACGTTCCACCACACCATTGGACTGATTTTACATGTGCTTCAAGACGTCATCACGCGAAGCATTCCCATATAGCGTCAATCTCGACGCAAGGCTCGTTCCCTCTTCAGGGAACCAAGGTTACAGTCGTAACTTAGGTGTTTAAAATATCTAAATCACCTCGCCCCTTGAACTCAAGGGGTCACCATGAGAACACCTCATTTGTTAAACAGATTTCCAATAAAACAAAATAAAAATATTAAACGAATATGAATCACTTTGAAAATGACTTACAATAAAATAAATAAAATAAAGTTTGCAATTCCAAAATGTGAATCCACATTCCAATAGTCACACACAGCTGCTCACTTCAAGAGCTTCAATATAGAAATAAAATCCCATAAAGACCTTATATAAAAATAAAACCTTAAACTTGAAAGGGCTCTACAGTCGATTTTGGGGTTTTCACAAAAATTAGTTCATTAAGCTCTTGTCTAGTGATCCCAATGCTCCAATTAGCAATTAAACATCTAAAAGTATTTTTATTTGTGCGTTTTCTGAGAGGAGTACCTTTCCTTTGTCCATAAAAAACTATCTAACTAGTGCTGAATGACAGATCTGAAACGTGCTCACAAAGACGCCTCAGACAGCGAGTGATCCCTATATATACATATACACAGAATTACAGTATTTCAAAATATCTGTCTTGGTGAGTATTCACGCAAACATTATCTGTTATGTCTTATGTGAACGTTTGGTTAACTGTTGGGGAAAAATATCTGATGTGTAACATTATTTTAGATCTGTCCGGATCAGTAGGTCTGAATGTATAGGCCGTCTGTTTCATTAATGTTAATCAAACAATTGTGGTATCATGGGAAAAAAGTTTAATATATATATTTTTCCTATAGATATAGGACATATTTGGTTTTGACTTGAGGTGTGCCAAATTTGGTGTTGTTACCATTTTAAGGTATGGTTTCTGGGTGATTTTGTTTTGGAACCTTCAGAAAACTTCAACTCGATTTGTCTCAAAATTGACTTTGATGACTCTATCAACTTCAAACAGGTGCAGCTCAGTCATTTCTTTGTCTGATTCCAACCAATCATACATCATTTTGAAGGTTTTTTAATAGAGAATGTGAAAATAACAATAATACATTTTAGAAAATTTGCTCAATGCGACTCATTTGCCAGCACGGGGTCACATATAATAAGAAATAAGAAGTATTAGGCCTCACCTCTCTCACAGGAGCGACCAAGATAGCCCGTCCCAGAGCAGTCACACACATAACGGTTCCATCCTTCCCTGCAGATTCCATTGTTTTGGCAGGGGTTACTGAGACACTGCTTGGGTGCCTCTTTACTGCAGGAGGGCTTTACGCCTGCTGCTTTCTGCACCTCAGCTAAGCGGCGGATATCTTTGCTCTGACCATTGATGAATAGGTCACGAATGCAGCCTACATAACCATAATTGAGCAGAGCGGTCCACACCTCAGTGGGAAACACCATATCAGCTTTATTTTCAGGCAATCCTCCTAGATACAGGTTATCATCCAGGTCAAGAATCTCACTGTCTCCTGGTGCTTGGTATGTTGTTTCCGTTGCAATTCCGTTGATAGAAATAGTACCTGCAATTCAACAAAGCCAGAGAAAAATTTGAGATGGTGCGAAGAAAATCCTGTTATGTAGAGAATGACTTAAAGCATCAAGACAAGTCAAGTCACCTTCATTTATATAGCACTTTTTACAATACAGATTGTTTCAAAGCAGCTTTACAGTGATAACAGGAAAATAATGCAACAAAGTTTGTTTCTGCTGTACAGCAGATCTAGAAGAAAATAGTGTCATAGTCCAGCTTAAGTAAGTTTAGTGATGCTTCAGCGTATTTGGCTTGCTGTCCGCAGTAGAGGGGCTCGAGGAAGCAGCTTAAACTCAAGCTTAGATAAACCCCCCAGTGGGAACACTAATGCTTGGATGATGAGTATGATAGCAAGATGCCTAAATTATGTTGGTGAAGTTGGGGAGGTGGAGGGACGCCGGAACAGCTGATGCCAGAGCAAGCTGAGCGGCTGCTTATCTGCTCCGCCAGTTAATTGAAAGATTAGATGGGTTAACTCCTCCCAAAATTACGTAATGAACTTCACTTAATTGAGTTAATTTATATATATAGCCGCTGTGGAGAAAACATTGATGTCATCGTCTAGCTCGGTTCAGTTCTCATATAATGGTGTCAATGCAGGCAGATCAATAATATTGTTGAATATTATCTGGTAACATTTTCTGTAAATAGATATTTATTCTTAGTATTCTTGCAAATTTTTAAATACTCATGACAAACAACACTGTCTCTCATATCTCGCTCACAGTGTAAGGCCAGGGTTTCAAAACAGTTTATGTAATTACCAGCTCTGGAGATGGAGTGGAAAACACAGCTGGAGGACAAATCTAATTTTCAGCTTGACATCGCATGGCATTTTGGCCAGGAACACATGCCAACAATAAGCAAACCAAAAACAAGCTTCCTTCAGATGTTGTGTTGTGGCACTGTGTTGCAGATCAGTGAATCAGGTGAGACAAAAGGGGAGTATTCTAAAGACGCTTTACTTTTTGCTTGCTGCAGACAAAGCAGATAGTAAACAAAATTTTACTGTGGTGGGGTGATGCCGCACAGTATACAAGGCCTGAAAGATCTTAATTTCACTGTGCAAATTTGTGTATTCAGACAGTAGAGAAAGTTTGTCTCTGAAATGTTTTTAATAACAGCTTATTCAAATTTTTACATCTTACTTCCATGTTTTTCTTTTTAAGCAGTATTTTTTCTTGTGCTTTTTGTGGTCTGCATTCTAAAAATATATATATATATATATTCAAAGTTCAATGATGGAAATTCCTTTTGACAAATATAAAGTAAAATGCTAACTAACGACAAACCATGCATCTAAACACAGGTGAAGAGCTGCTGTTCCAACCACACAAGCTTGTGATGCTGTTTGTGAATGGTTGTTGGAACGGTAGTTTCAAGAAACACCAAATTACTCAACTACCATCGTAACAATGGAACATGTGACCACAGTTGGCTAACAATGGGAAACACACTCCTGTTAAGCAGTCATCTGATCTCATACACAAGCTCTAGTAAAATCTTACCTGATTTTCCATCCCTCCGGAAATCCACATGATACCACTCCCCATCATTCACTTTTTTGTTAACAGCCAGTGTCTTGGTTGTGCCTGATCCCATATCCAGAAGCAGGTACAAAAGACCATCCAGTATCTCAAAGGCAAAGAACTCCACCTTCAGTGTGAGAGGGCTCTTGGTTTCTTTGGTCTGTTGCTTAGGTTTCCCATGGTTAAAGAGCAGAAGTCCATTGGGTTCAGAGGTGCGAAAGTCAAAGGAAATAGAACCGGTCTTCTTAGTGTTCCATTTAAGAAGTGTGATGAAGGATTCCGGTGTCTCAAACGTGATGGGATCTAATGCGACAACATTCTCACACTTGAAGGAAACAACTCCATGGATCTTCATTTTGGGGTCGCCTTTAAAAGCCAGTCTGGACAGCTCCAGTCGAACGTCATTGTTTTTATATACAACCTACAGATATATAAAAATGTCAGTTGAAGAGAAATAATCCGAGAAATCTCTGATCTAAACTGTGTTTGCAGAACCCTTACATGAATGGGTGGAAAGACTGATTGATTGACAGCACACAGTTGGCCCTATCATACACCCGCCGCAATGCAGCCGGGTGTATTTTTTGCTAGTTTCAGCCAGACACAGTTATCATTTTCACGTCCTGCACCTTGTTGTTTAAATAGCAAATGCATTTGCGCCCATCTGTGTGCCCATGGGCTGCTGATCTGAAAAGGAGGTGTGTACAGGCGCATTGTTGGTGCCTTGCTATTTTGAGGCAACTGAAATAGACTGCGCCACTGACCAACAAAAACCTGCATCAATGGTGCAGTATTTTATTTATTTTTTTGTTATTTAAAGGGCGCATTAGTAATATGTGCCTATAGGCGGGTGCACAACGCACGTACACTCTGCTTATTACACACACACGACGCAGCACACAAACATGCCAAATATTAAAAAAATATTGTCTTTTCACTTAGATTATGTTGCCGTTAGTCGACTAAAAGAGCCTTAACCCTCTGGGGACCAAAAACGCGCCGGCGCGTTTTGCTCGGTTTTTTTTTTAGCAATGAAAAATAAACACAAAATGCTCTGTTAATTTTGATCTTTAATTTTCGTGTTATACATCAATCGATCCTGTTCAGTTTCTATTTTTTTTTCTGTATACTCACAATAAAAATAAAGTGTTTTGCTTTTTGACAAATAAAGAAACTTTAACATGATGCGATTTCTGCCTTCTCTCTGTCAGTAAACTCCCATTTGAAACGCGTTCGAAAATGATCTATAACTCCGCGAAAATTCTGTCAAACAGGCAAACAGACCCACGGGCATAAAGCTTGAGATCGCATCTGTTAAATGAAGTCATTTATATAAAAAACAAATATTATCAGCTTCTGTAATCTGTATAAAAAGAGAGCGATTCCAGTCGAGCTCATTACGAGCTCATTGACTTTAATTCGTTCACGCCTACTCACGGAGCGCGCTATTCACAAGATAATGTGCTAAGCCATCTATGCAAAACAGGTAAACGCCCCCAAGCAAATGCATTAAACGCTTCAAGTTTCATCATTTCGTCACCTGCGCGTTGGGAAGATGACACGGTACACCGGTGCGGAAGCCCTTCAGTTCGTCCTGGATACTAGCGACGAAGAGTCCAGATTTTCATCAGAAGAGGAGCGCGACTACTCTGATGACGACCGTTTGTATTTTGGTGGACTTGCCATCCAGAGTACTGACATTTTATATCTACCTATTCAACACGATCTAATGAAAGTGCATATCTATACCATGAATTTAATATCTCGTACCATTTCAACGTTAAAAATGTTTTGTTTTGTTTTTTTGTGTACATATGCTACACCCCTTGGTTAGGAAATTTGTATTTGTATGTGTAGCCTAAATGATATGTTTAGATCATTATGTATGAAAGATAGAATTTAGAAATTATTTTAGAAAGTAGGTGTTTAGATTATATTTTGACTATATAAATGCTGCCTCATTATCATTAACGATGCATGCTCGCAAATATCAGTTGTAAATGTGTGTAAATGTGCTGAAATGTGTAAATATACCCAGTTAATGAAGTGCACAAATGTGTTAGGCTAATGTTTGCGGTGTGCCTCTCCGGTAATGGCCCATTGACATGCATATAGGCTTATTGCACGCGTCTAAAATTATTTACATCAGTAATTCATTATAGACTAATGCTACTATAGTTATATTTATGTAATAATATTCTTCAACTTTTTTAAAAGGAATGTAGCTTCATCACTACCTCCGCCTGCAACTCGGAGTGCGCTTAGCAACACAGTCAGAAATCAGAAAGAGTAAGTACATATTTACCCACTATTTTACAGGTGTTAGTTCAATTTTGTTTATACTTAGTGTTAATAATATGAGCCTGTATGACTTTATTATTTATTTTTGGAGATTGGTTGATGTTACATATGTTTTGTAACTTTTTTTAAAAGGAATGTAGCTTGTTCACTCTCGCCTTCCACTGCAACGAGGACACGCAGCAACAAAAATCAAAAAGAGTAAGTACATATTTACCTACTATTTTACAGATGTTAGTTACATTTTGTTTATATACTTATACTGATGATACAAATGTAGCCTATATGTGCCTGTGTGGCTTTGCAACAAATGTGTTGTTATGCATGCACAATATAACAATTATTGATTGGTAATGTTAATATAAAAGGTCACATATATGTAATATATGGTCACATTTGATTTGCTTAGAGCCCGCATCAACGGGGCATAAGCATTTACTGTGAGATACCTGCCTTTACTTTTGTTTTTACAAAATTACAATAAAACAGATTGAAAAACAAAACATTTGAATCTCCTCATTCTTTGTTCAGGCTGCCTCACTGATGGCCCATTAACACTTGGGGGAGCGTCTATGTCACACCTCTGGTCTGAATCTCATTAATATTGATGACCCATTACCACTCCCACGCATAAACCTCTTCTGACAAAAAAACTGTTTTACAATGTTTAAATCAATGTAGTGTTTCATGTGAACAATCAGGCAGGATGATTTTCATATAATTTTGAAGCTAGAACTCAAAGGGACAACATCAATTAGTCAAAAGTCTTGTGGACACATATTTATTATGTGTTTTGTGTTCTTAAATCAGCAACTTTCATTTTATTTTTTTCCAATAACCACGCATAAACATTATTCTCTTAAAAATACAAACATCTACATGCACGTTGCTCGCATATTATGGTAGCCCTGTTTGTGCTATATAGAGTGAATTTACACCTTTGCCATTAACATGTTTATAAATAACTGAAAAAAGCACAAATATCAAGGCATGTCAGAACATCTCAAGGACCCCAAAAACAGCTTGGTCCCCAGAGGGTTAATTGACTAAGATTTTATTAGTCGGTTAGTCGCAGAAAAAAAACTACACAGGAAGTGGCAAAATCACGCAGGCTGTAACGGACAGATCGTTAACGTCAGGAAATCCAATAATTCGCCTATCATTCATCAACCTCAAATATGGCTTATAACTTAAGACATGTAAGTAGTAGCAACTTCTAAGTCTGCTCTCTCTAATGTAAAAAAAAAATGAGTTGAGGGCAGCCCTACTATTTAGTATATCTGCTTTACACGTGAGTTGAGGTTTGTGAACCAAAGTGCAGTCTTTTATAAGAAAAACAAAAATTCAGAAAAGACAAAAAGTAAAAGACTAAAACTAGACTTGACTGTAAAGTGGGTTGATATTTACTGTGGGAGATGTTAAAGAGAACCTCAGTGCTCCTCCTACAGTGAATTCCAACCCTATCCATAATGAGCACTGTAGTTAATAAGGTCAATTGCTTTCAAAACATGTAATGGTTAATTAAAGGCTCTTTGAACCTGTTTTGTTCTGCAAACACAATATAGGACATAACAGAAACATAAGCTTCTATAAAGCTCTATACAGCTTCATCTGCACTGATATCTTGTAGTAGGTATTTTACCTCCCTCAGACAACCCATAAAGTTGTTGCTAACAGGTGATCCAGGCAAGTCGGCTGTACCAGGACTTCCTCCAACATAGAAAAAGTCATCAGAGCCAAGCATAGCGTAGTCCTCTTGAGTATATTCTTTGGTAGTCGATATTCCGTCCACAGATATTGTTACCTAAAGAACAAACCACCGGAAAATTAAATACAGGTACCACTTTGCTACTGTCTGGATTTCGGTTTCTTCAGTCACTAAGATGCACTGAACACTGCATAATGAGACAATGGAGAACACGCCAGTGGTCACTTGATCGTAAGCCCTATAGAAACACACTAATTCATTGGCTGATGGTGCTGAAGTGCCACCCATAAGGAGCTGCATAACCTGGCACCATCACCTCTGATTTTCTTATCTTCAGTGCACTATAGTTTCAGCCCCTTTTGTCTAGCCACTCGCCTTTAAGTTGATTATTCCCTTTTTGAGTGACAAGGTGGCATTTCTGAAGTGTCTACCTTAATGAACGTGCATCATTGTCCTGTTTGGGGGTTTGTCATGCGGAGGCCATGTTAGAAGGATAAGGATTTCCACACTTCAAGATCTTGAGCAATCATGAGCTTCAGACAATGCTTTCACTGTGGGAGACTATCTGGCCACATTCTAGTCACCTAGCTATGAGGTGCAGAAGTGGAAGAGTAAAGGAGGGCGTACACTGTGCGAGTTCTGACACTTGGGAGGTCGTGAGCCATTGCACACGTTACGAGTCAGTTATCCTGATAATCACGTCAAAGCAGCTGGTACCTGTACGTCTGAACTGCACGGCGAGCCGGTGGAAATCACGTGAGCTTTCGTGCTACACACAGAGACTGGAGCTTTCAATGTTGCTTCTATAGCTTCGGATAGAAAAGAATAAAAAGATGAGTGTGCAAATGATTTGGTGAAAAGCAGAGAACACAGCTATCCTTCCAACAAAACAACTAGAGAGTGTGAATATATGTGTGTGTGTGTGTGTGTGTGTGTGTGTGTGTCAGTGTATGAGCACACTGTAGGGTTGCAGCAACTACTGGGCTATAATAATAATCATAGATCTAGCCTATGTGACGTGGTTGTGTATGTTTTGGCAATAGAGAACAGCCTATTCACTGGCCAAAATCGGGTCGATTCCACAAACTTTTTAAACATGTTTGAAAATGATCTGGAGGTCGGGAGATGCTCATAACATACTTGGCTAGAATCGTATTCCTCTCACACACTGGGAGCCACGACCATACGAGCATCAACGATTTCCACACAATTTCTCCCGAGAGAAAAAAATTGCCTGTCAGCTTGTACGACAGCAAAAATCGCACCATGTACGTCCAGCTTAAAGGAGCAAGCACATGGAGATTTGAAGCTTTCTCTCTCTACCTGTCCTAGCTCACACCGCTCAGTGAAACAGCAGACGTTCCAGATGAACTTATAATGTAGGCCAGAAAGAGATGTGCGTGTATTCCTCCTTCCTTTGGTTCGAAGTAGGACCGGTTACATTTGGTGTCGTGACCTGGATGGGAGTGAAGTTTAGGGGGGTAAGACACTAATAGAAGCAAGCGAGTAAGAGCTGTGCGTGTTAACCACACTCCCTTGCATCCTGGGGAATGCTTAACATGCCAAGTGTTCTAAAATCAAACAGAGGACACTGTTACAAGCTCTACACATCGTTCCCCCTATAGTATAGAAAAGGGCTGTTGTAGAAATCTAGAAGCTTCACCCATAAGGAGTTACGTAACAGCACCCTTTTAAGTGCATACTTGGGTCCATCGCCTCAAATTGTTCTGCAAGGTACACAAACCTATGCAGCAATGGTGAGTATGACCAGCAACGCAGTGTCTTGTTCCCACTCAGGGAACCAGTGTTACATTCAGTGACCTAGATTACAAAAGTAACCTTTTGTAGGAACTCAGAGGTGCCTCCGGTTCAGAAGGCACCTCTGAATTTCAAAGGGGTAATTCCTACATTCTGGCAGGGATACTGTCCTCAGATATTTACAAGACCTGGGCCTGGGAGTGAACTGGGACAGATGCGTTTCCTGGATCTAGAGCTAGATTCAGTGGAAATGTCACCGGTTTCTGTCAGATCATTGCTGCAATGAATGGAGATACTCATGTGCCTGCCGTTCAAGCCTCTTTCATTTGTATGAGACAAGTTCTTTTCTCTTAAGACAGCTCTGTTGTTAGCTTTGGCCTTGTTTGAGAGAGTAGGCTATTTGCATGCATTAGTGTTAGTTCAATGTTTATGGATTTTGCACCAGGCCAGTCAAAAGTTATTTTCTGCAGTCCTTTTCACTTCCCCTGTTTGAGACAGATGAACAGGAAATACTTTATTGGCCTATGTTGACCGTATGGATCAATAGCCGCTTTCCGACCAAGTAGTTACAGGAACTTAGTTCTAGGAACTGTCCACTTCTAAACAGTTCTAAGAACTACTCTCCCCCAAACTCGGTTTTGCTGTTTGCGTTCGCACTGGCCAAGTGGCCATAGGAACTGGTAGGAGGGGTAAGGGAGTGACGCAAGCACGGTGACTTTTATTTTGACGGCGCTGAGAACGCCAGAGCAAACAATGCTCGCATTCTCTGTGTTTATTAGTTAGCGATCTGTCAAACAGTACTGTTTAATATCTTATCAGATAGAACTGTTATAGAAAGTAGACAGTATATGAAAAAAGGTTATTAGCCTATGCCGTGTAGTTGATGTCCAGTGTTGCTAGCTGAGCAGATAAAAATTCATGTTTGGCTTGGTCCCCTCAAAGTTGCGTTGGATTTTCTCTTCAGCGTAAAGGTTTAGAGACCCATCTATCACTGTTTTCCATGTTTAAACTTTGTATAGTTAGTTTATGGAGTAAATATATAGGCTATAATCTGTGTGTTTACATTCTAGCTGTTTTAAAAATGGCGGGTGCTGGTGTTCCACGTGCGTTCGGTCAATCAGCGTACACTAACGTCACAGGTAGTTCCTATAGTGCTGGTTTAGACCCTACTCTGAAGTAGGACCTAAATTAGTTCCTCCAAATGGAGTTCCTAGAACTAAAATCGTTCCTAGTTCCTGCGGTGCGAACACGCCGACATCCGGGTACTTTAGCCAATAGTTCTAGGAACTGTGAAACGGTTCCTCCGGTCGGAAAGCGGCTATTGGTGCACGTCTGAGCAGCTTTTTTGCTGGTCCTAAGAGAGGAGCTGCAGAGACTTTCACATTGGCTATTGGATGCAATTTCCAAAGCTTATGAGGCTGCTTTCGTCTCTGGGTGTCTAGGCACATTCTACTCAGCTTGGGCCCTTCCTAAAGCCTCTCTTTTCAGGACTTTTGTATGGCGGCAGGTTGGTCTTCTCTACAAGTTTTTGTCAGGTTTTATAACCCGGATAAGGGTTTGGCTCCCACTGCACACGTTTTGTCTTTCTGAGAAGTATTTAAATGTATTTCCTAGTATTGCCTAGTGTTAGTGTGCAGCATCTTCTTACCACACAGACTTGAGTATTTACATTTACAGCTTGCATGGCATGAAAGTATATAATTTCCACGGCATCATTATGGTTTGTGAAACTTGCAGAAAATATAAGACAATGGACCAAGTATGCACTTAAAAGGGTGCTGTTATGTAACCAGGGATGTGATTATGCGAGTGAAGACCCACCGTGAAGCATTTTTTGTTTTTTAAAACACCTGAATCGGCCATTTACTGCATGAACTACCAGGAACTGTGACGAGTGACACATGGAAATATATTTAACAGCTATAATTTATTTCTAGTAATACAAAACAGGATGTCTTAACAACTTTAGGGAAAATGTAAGGGGGATAAGTGCTATTCTGTAGTTCTGTAAATAAAACAACTGTGCTTCCAATACTGATCAATCTCATTCAGTCAATAAAATTCCACTCAAACTACAATAGGAATAGGCTACATAAAAAAAATAATTTAAACAAAAGTGTTTGGGGAAACTGCACATCATATTCTGGCTACACAGATAAAACAACCTAAGAACCATTTATAAATTATATTGATGCTTTTTACGTATTAGAAAATGAAGACTACACATAATCTTATCAGCAGGATGATTAAATTATATTAACTGGAATAAAATGTATACAGAAAGGGAGCAGAGAACGTGACAGATCGACCCCAATCTTCACGAGGTCATGCTTTGCGTAAAATGACCTTTTTATGTGCATCCAATAAGCACTTTTTAGCATACAGATATGACACACAATTTGTGCGTACATATGATAAGAAATATTAGCCTGGTAATACCAGACTCTGCTACTTCGCTTTGCTTCGTAGACAGAGTCTGGAACGGCATAACAGAGAAGTGTTTTCTCTCTTGCTAGGGGGCGCTTGTCTGAAGTTTAAAATCATTGGTTACCCGTAAGCCAATCACATAACGTTTGGTTATGGCGTGTGTTATGCGCATGCTCGGCCGCATTTAACTTTCACTGTAAACACATGTATGATGCGAAAACAAAACCATCGAGCGAAATACCGGAGTGAACATGGCTGTGAACGACTTTTGCAGGTTAAGTTAAGTAAATCTACGCATCCACGGTACAATCAGCGTGTACGTCACGGCTCTCAGCCCGCCCTCTGTTCGTTGATTGGCCCGGCTGTTTCCAGACCGGTGGCAAACAGAAAGCTCTGAAGCTGTCTCAGACTGAGTACAGAAGCGAAATGAAATTGAGCGGAAGTACGAAGTCTGACGTAGTCAGGCTAACGAAATATACACACCCAGCCAATTCTACTCAGCGGGTAAATTTTGCAAACCAGATGCACATAAATGATTACTTTTGCGTATAAAAGCGCTCGTGCAGTGCCAGGAGCGATGGTGAGGCTGTCCATAACTTGAGTCTAGCGTGAGTTTAAACTAGGGATGTCCCGATCCGATCACGTGATCGGAAATCGGGCCCGATCACGTGTTTTCAGACTCGATCGGAATCGGACGTTACCTCCCGATCAGGACTCGGATATATGTATATATATTCTCATTATTTTTTAACACATCTATAGTTATGCGGTGGCACAGAGTTACGCCGGTTTCACACTGCACGCATTAGCAGAGTGTAAGCAGAGCAGGAGCAGTGCATATGGTGAGCAGGGGCAGGACACGCGCGTTTTGCTTTCACACTGGCAGCTTTTGTCACGCGCGGCTGAACCGCGGGTTGTGTAGGGCAGGCTACAGACAGAGTAGGCTACTCTATAATGGATAAGTTGGCATTGCTTTTTTCGTTTTCAAATACATTTAAGAATAAAGACTTGTCAAGAAGCTTATTTTATTAATAATTTAATATAACTTTTTGTTCATCTTTGTTTTTATTGTCATGGCAACAAGTTTGTGTTTGGACATTTGTTTTCTTTTTAAATTGCTGTTGGTCATTTGATTGACTGTTTAAAACACAATAGATATCATCAATGCACTTTTTGGATAAAACTGCGGTGTATTTTGGCCATGATCAATGTATTGTCACTTTAATTCAGCAAAAGCGGCGCAGCAAAAATAGACTCGGCGCCGAAACGATCGCGGCACTCCTGCTCTGCTCTGCTACGCACTGCCGCGCCGCCTCTGCGCGCGGTGTGAACGCTCTAAAGCCTGGTTTAATCTGTTAACATGGGCGGCGAAAAAAAATACGCACTGCACGCTCTGCTAACAGTGCAGTGTGAAACCGGTGTAAGAGTTAGGAGTGCAGTTCCTAAAAGCACATTACTGGCTTTGCAAACACTGTAGCACTTTTATTTTTGATTTGTTCACATGCCTGCCGGGTATTTTAAGTTGAGGTGCTATTTATATATATTAGACTTTTTTTATATTTACTGTTGCACTAAAGTCCAAAAGTGAAGAATTTATTTATTACTTGATTGTTCAAGCTACCTCACAGAAGTGCTCTGTTTGTTAACAGAGTTGTTGAATGTTAAAATAAGGTGAATTAAATAAAAAATAAGGAACATCCTGGATCTGTTTTTTCGCTCTTCTTTATTCTTTTTTTATGTATTAAGTATCGGATCGGGACTCGGTATCGGCAGATACTCAAAATCAAATGACTCGGACTCGGACTCGAGGGCAAAAAAACCTAAACGGGACATCCCTAGTTTAAACACTCAAAAACCTCCTGCTAAAATCATGGAACCACAGTGATTCTATAAGGCTTCTGACCTTGTGACCACTGACATGTTCTCTATTGCACAGCGTTTCGTTCCCACTCTGGAAACCAGGGTTACATCCAGGAACATTTTTCCTTTATTTTCTTTAGACTAAAACCCTTTTTTTCCCTGTAATTTATTGCATGACTTATATATGCACAAGGTATATGTGTGAAGACTTAATTTACTTGAATACAATTAGGTGTTGATGTATTAAACAAACAATAGCATTAGTATTGCTCCATAACAACTTAAAATGAATTGACAGACACAAAAAGGGTTTTAGCAACGAAGATAATCTTGTTAGGATATTTAATTTGTAAGTAAATTAAAAGAAAACCATGCAACAGTGTTATCACTGAAAATGCACTATTTTTAGCAGTGCCACAATTAAGTCAAGAAATCAAAATCTCATGCAGTTTTCTTTTTTGTGCATTCACATTAATTATAGTCAGATATTGTGTGGATTTTATGTGTATACAGAGCATATATTAAAATATGACAACTAAACGTTTAAAAAATGTGGCACATGGAGGGGCTAGAGTAAAAAAAATAGTAAGCCAAAGACAAATAAATTATGGGTGACTTTATCAGCACAGCATTTTCAATGCAGACCATGCAGAATGGGAGGGAATAGAGATGACTGTGGCAGTCAGGACATGTTTCAAACTACTGCTGTGTAAAGGGTGATCCTTCTAATGGTGGTAACTTGAAAGTGAACTAGACAAGGAAATAGGAGAAAAGACTAAATGAAGAAGATTGAATAGAAAAATCGAAAATGGAAAAAAGTACCAACCAGTTAAAAGGATGTTTACAAATAAAGAAAACACACAGCACACCCAAAAAAACAAACAATTTAAATAATATCTACATGACAATGTCGTTTCTTTACCATAGCATATCCAATGCCTGAGTGCTTTGTGGAATAAGAGGGGAAAGGAAATAAAAAACTGTGAATAAAATAACAAATGATACTCAAAAATTTGTTTGTTAAACATTAAAGAAACGTTTAGTAGAATGACATACTCCATGATCGATGTTAGTTTTACAAAGCATATTAGTAGCTGCATAAAATCGAACAAAATAATTGATATGCAATGACACTTTAATTTGATGGTCCCCTTTCAACATTCTACTAACAATAAGTAACTTCGCAACTACATGTCAACTAACTCTTATAGGAATTATTTCTATGGTAATGTCACTTTGTGTTACGAGATCTTGACTGAATCATTGGTCTGTTTGGCTCCTTCGAAGCTCCTGTAGCTCTATTACCTGACGCAAATTCCGTGTTACTTTCACATCATGCCATTCATTGTCATTAAATTTCCCATTGACCAGCTCCACCAGAGCTTCAAACGTCCCGGAACCCAAATTTATGACGAGAGACACCGCCCCGTTTATCAGCGCCAAGTTGACATAGTCAGTGGATTTTCCTGTTTGAAGTAACAGTCCATTTATCTGAAGTGTTTTGAACGACAGTGTGATTTCTTCGCTGCTGCCTTGGATCGGGTTCAGAGAAAGGTCGTAGCAGAAGTATTCTGAACCTTTGAATGTCGCCACAAATTCTTCTTCTATTCCTGAAAACAAAGATGAAAATGATGAGTTAAAAACCAGACAAGTGCGGAGACGAGCGGTGATATGGAGGTCAAGTGAATGATGGCTAACACCTTTCTTAACACCTGTCTCTATTCCTAGTGATTAGCGGAGAGACAGCTAAAAGCAAACCAAGCACCTGGGATGGGAAAGAGAGACTTGAGCTACATTGTTAGACTTTTCATTTTTTATGTACAAGGCAGAGTGCCAGACTGAGTTTATTTTCTGCTTGATTTTGAGTTAATAAAAGACTTGGATAACTCGCCGCCCTGACTTCTTCATCATTGCTATCTTTGAACCTTTTACACTGGTTCCGAAACCAGGGACAAAGAAGTCAGCACACCCTGGACACAGCCCCCACCGTCGCCCCCGTCCCGCTGATGAAAATGGGTCCGCCAGACAACCCAGAGGCATTTGTGTACCAGTGGAGGCATGTGGCTGGGTGCACCTGATCCCGCTGCTGTCCGGGGAAGAACCTCCTGGCTTATGATGATCTGAAGCGGGCCATTCTTCAACGCATCGGCCACTCACCTGGGTAGGTGACAGCGGCCGACCATTCCTGATGGCCAAACAGCTCCGGGACGCTTACCGAAAGTGGCTGATGGCCCAGACTCGGGTGGTACTGGAGCTCGGCTACCTTGAGGAACGCCCTGCCCAGTGTCGCCGGATCAGGCCATCCAGCTGGCTGAGGATCATCTGGTGGTGTGCCCCGGGGTCGGCAAGCCCCTTGTTAATCTCTCTCTCTCTCTATCCTCTCCTTCTCTCTCTTGCCCCACCTCCGTTACCAGTTTGATCTAGGACACGGGGCGTGGCGTCGTAGCCGATGCTTCATCTCCACCTTTTCCTACTCTCCGCCAGTCTCTTTGCCATTCTTCTGCTGCTAGGGCGGCGGGAAGGCCTGGGCCAGTCTGCGGAGACCCGTGTCATTTCCAGGATAAGTGTCTAGTGATAGAAGTGGAAACATTGATCCGGGTCTCCGACTCCCTGTGGACTGCCCCCGATCTGTAACCAAACCACCTTTCATCAAAGCCTGATGCAACAGAGGGCATTGGATATGAGCCGCAAGGTTAAGGTGAGGTGTGTACACAGGGATGTGGTGGATTATCCTTTAGTAACTGTCAATATTTAATTAAGGGGAGAAAAGCGTAGAGTTAAGGTGGCGGTTAATCCCCACCTTAGGCATCCACTAATTTTGGGTACAGATTGGCCAGCATTTACACAATTATTGGGAAATTTGTGTGCAGATGCCTCTTGGGGGACAGGGCTAGGGACGGGTGATGCCGTGGTTCAGGCTGGGGAAGCTGTTCCGGGACCGTCACAGACCGACTCAGTGTATATGAGAACAAGGGCAGAGCTAATGCCGATGATGAGTTAGATAACCTTCCTCTTGAGCAGTCTTGTGATGAAACACTCATAAATGCGTATGACAGGGATCAGCCGCTCTCCTATCCCCATTTTCCTATTATAAAAGACAGGTTGTACGTGGTGGCCAAAGACACCCAGACAAAGGAAGATACAACCCAGTCATTAGTGCCAAAAAGTCATTGGAAATACCTTTCCAGGCGGCTCATTGTAGTACCATGGCAGGCCACTTTGGGGAAGCAAAGACACGTCTCATGGTCCGATTTTTTTGGCTGGGTATTCAAAAAAAGTCAGCCGGTTGTGTGCGGCATGTCGTGAATGCCTTCACACAGCCGTAGTGAAATTCAGTATGTCATGGACCTCCAAGCTTAACTCCATACATTGGGGCAGCTCTCTATGGAGAATTTGCCTCAGACACAGGACAGACAAAGAAGGCTGCACAATAGGGGAATGCGAAAGCGTAAATTTGCACCGGGAGATAAAGTGCTAGTATTGCTACCAACGTCTAGTTCTAAATTACTTGCAAAGTGCCAAGGACATTTTGTGGTTACACGGCGAGTTGGGGATCTCGATTATGAGGTAAGACGAACGGACAGGGACAATTCATGTCAAATTTATCATCTCAATCTTTTAAAATGCTGGAATGAGGTGACATCGGTTGAGTTAGCAGCGGCCGTTTTGGCAGAGGAAGATCTCGGACCAGAAGCAGCTGTCAAAATGAATCTACTCGCTCTGGTCCTGGGGGGAGACACCTCTCGCCGCTGCAGCTCACTGATTTAGCCAAGTTGCAAGCAGATTTTGCAGATGTGTTTTCACACCTGCCCAGTCGCACGGACCTCATACAGCACCATATCGAAACAATCCTCGGGGAAATAGCGCACAGCCTTCCCTATCATTTACCTGAACACAAGAAAAAAGTAGTACAGGATGATTTAAAGGCCATGCTAGAGTTGGGCGTAATAGAAGAATCGCATAGTGACAGGGCGAGCCAGATAGGTTTGGTACCCAAAACGGATGTGTCTGTCCGTTTTTGTGTCGATTATAGACGAGTGAATGCTGTGTCGAAATTTGAAGCTTATCAAATGCCCTAGGTTGATGAGCTGCTTGATCAGTTAGGTTCGGCTTGCTATTTTTCGACACTGGATTTAACAAAAGGATATTGGCAGATACCCTTATCACCATTATCCAAAGACAAACAGGATTCACTATGTCATTCGGATTACACTAATTTATTACTCTTCCGTTCGGGTTTTTCAGGGCTCCCGCTACCTTTCAGCGTCTTATGGACAAAATCCTCCAGCCACATAGTGTGTATGCCGCGTATCCTGAAACATCTATGCGCTGTCCTGAGTTCGCTGAGGGTGGCTGGCCTCAAGGCGAACCCGCGGAAGTGTGCAATTGGGCGTGTGGAGATAATGAATCTGGGGTTTTCACTTGGCACATGGGCCGATTGCAGCCTGCCTTAGTCCCAAGACCAAAAAGGAGGTGAGACAGTTCCTGGGGCCGACGGGGTATTATAGGAGGTTTATTACTAACTATTCGGAGCTCGTCAGCCTGCTGATTGATCTCACTAAAAAGGAAGCACCACATCTAGTCTAGTGGACGGAGCTATGCCAACAGGCCCTAACCAAAGTAAAGGCTGCCTTGTGCGGCAGGCCGGTCTTACACTCTCCTAACTTTGATCTCCCCATTTTGTTACAGATAGACCTATTGGACAGGGGGCTGGGTGCAGTGCCTGTCCCAGGTGGTCGGAGAAGAGGAGCAGCCAGTGCTGTATCTAAGCCAAAAGCTCTCAAACAGAGAGACTAGATACCATTTAAATGAGGTGTTTGGCCATTCCTTGGGCCGTCCTCACCCTCCGTTATTACCTCCTGGGACGGGAATTCACTCTCTGTTCGGACCACACAGCCCTCCAGTGGCTCCACTGCACGAAAGATGCCAACGCGCAGATCAGCCGTTGGTATTTAGCTTTACAGTCCACAGGCTGGGGGCGCAGATGGCTGTAGCCAACTTTCTCTCTAGAAATGAGGAACAGTGGGGCAGTGGGGGTATGTGGCGAGGGGGGTGTAATTATGCTAAGTCTGCAGTGGGTGAATGAGTGCGGAGACAAGCGGGGATGAGGTCAAGTGAATGATGGCTAACACCCATTTTAAAACCTGTCTCTATTCCTAGTGATTGGTGGAGAGACAGATTTAAGCAGCCCACACACCTGGGACAGGAGAGAGAAAGAGACCTGTGCTACACTGTTGGACTGTTAATTTTTTGATGTACAAGAGTAGGCAGAGTCCTAGAGTGTTTATTTTGTGTTCATAAAAAACTTGGATAACTCGCCACCCCAACTTCTTCGTCATTGCTATCTTTGAACCTTTTACAGATGGATTCATTCATAGGATCTCTGACCTGTTTTTTTTTTTCCCAACAAAGAAAAGGAATAACATTTATAAATGACAAAGCCTGTTATTGTACAACCCTGTTTCAAACTAAATCAATCCTACAACTTCAAGATTTGATAATGCTGTTTTAAACTTTGGAACTTTGCAAGGCAACATTCTTTAAAAATCTAAAAATATTTTTGGTGCTTTTGCCTTTATTCTGATAGGATAGTATAGAGTAGACAGGAAGCTAAGTGGGAGAGAGAGGGGGACGGGATTGGGAAAGGTCCGCGAGCCGGGACTCAAACTCGGGTCTTCTTGAACTCGGAACTTCGAGTGACCCAAAGCACAATCACGTTACCTGTTGGAGCGCTGCCCATTAGGCTATTGGCTCTGACACCAAGCAACATTAAAAATTTGCTTTGCCTACATTTCCTGATTTCATAACACTTTTTCCAGTGTATCAT
The DNA here is from genome assembly GCF_949319135.1 of Squalius cephalus. Lineage (NCBI taxonomy): Eukaryota > Metazoa > Chordata > Actinopteri > Cypriniformes > Leuciscidae > Squalius > Squalius cephalus. The sequence goes on along the minus strand of NC_137142.1, from coordinate 2,015,974 downwards.
GATTCTCATCCATCATCCATTACACGAGCACACAACAGTACAGTAATGAGACATTTTAGAAAATATAAAGCATAGCATCAATCTTAACTTCCACGTTGGGTTACTGAACTGTTTTTAAACAATAGGAAGCATGTGTTGCACCCAATACATGATAAATTTGGATCTTTAGGTGAAGTCCGCCACTCAAAGAAGTTGCTCTTACCACAGTGCTGTGTGTTTGCAGTCATTCCCATGTCCTTGGTAACGATAATTAGGATTGTGGGTATTGTACTAATTTTCACAAAATTTAAATCAGACTTTCTAATGGCTGCTATACAGACACGTTACCTTTTAACAACCTTCGAGAACAAGGATAGTTCTATCTTTAATATGTTATTGCAAAAAACTTAAATTTCTCTATGAAGAATAAACAGAATCTCCTCACTGAACTGCTTGTTAAGAGTGGCCAAGATAGCAAACTAAGGTATGTATTAAATGTTTTGTGTTTTGTTTGTGCAAAACCTACTGCCATTAAATTGGAGTTGGATTGAGAATTTGTTTCCAAAGATTTCTGGAAAATATATTCTTTCTTATGCACATAAATGTTGACCTTACAACAATGTCAACTCAACTCAACTTTATTTATAGAGCACTTTCAACACTACAAGTGGAACCAAAGTGCTGTACAGAAAATATAAAAGAGAAAAATAAAAACAAAAACATAAAAACAATGCAAATATATGACATACACAGTAGGGATGGGACGAAATATCGTTTGACGAAATATCGCGATACAAAACGTGACGAAACGCATCGAGGTCGAAAAAAATGGATCGTGAAATAAAGATAGATGGCACTGCTGCATGATTTGCGTAGTATATAAATAATTTAGTGTATTATATGTGTGTGTATGTATATGGGGCAGACATACAGTCTATGGTGGCAGGCTGGCAGCACCATCTGCTGATCAAGCAGGGTAAAACTAAAGGCCATTGCACACTGAGTCCGAAATTTTCGTATGCGTTTTTTCGTGTTCGTCAGCCTAAAAATTCGTCACGCACAGAAACCTTGCACACTGAGTCCGATGCGTATTTATTAAACCTTTGCGGAAAAAAACGCAAAAAATACAAAAAGATTCGTCAAGCAGTGAGGATGAATTTGTTGCACTCTTTCTTCTTAAAAAGAAAAAAAGAAAGGAAATATTGGGTCCATCCAATCCTGAGATTGAGCCGAGAGGAAGGAGAGTTTCACCTCCTTATCAAGGAGTTGCGAAATTATTCCGAGCGATTCAAAATTTACCTCAGAATGTCAGTGGAACAGTTTGATGCTTTGCTAGCGATACTGGAGCCACATATTAAAAAGAAGACCACCAACTTCCGTGAACCAGTCGATCCTGAACAGGCAGTATGTCTATGGACGGACACGCACACACACACACACACGCGCGCGGCCGGCAGAAGCGCTGGGCAGACAGAACAGCTGTATACAGGTTATATTTTATTCAGTGTCTTTGTAATCCGCATTTTGTTTTTCATACAGTACTGCGGGACGAATTGTATCAACTTGTCAGACGTCATTCTGGATTTTGTCGTTCGCTTGTACGGTGGCTCTGAATTTTCAAAAAACCTCTCAAAACACTGTCTGTGGATGCGAAAAACGCAGAAAACCGAACCCAATCCGAATTATTTTTTTACGGACGAAAGTTTCGTAGGTCAGTGTGCAAGCGTGATTGACATAACGTGAGGTCGAATTTTTTTTTAACGTGCGAAAATTTCAAATGCGAATTTCGGACTCAGTGTGCAATGGCCTTAAGACTGTGTGTAAGCTATGCCATGCTGTCATTCCGCACACCACATCCAACACATCAAACATGAACCACCACCTTCAACGTCACCATAATAAGTTGTTGTTATACAGTAATATTTTTTTCTTTTTTGATATCGTATCGTGACGTATCGTATCGTGACCCTGGCATATCGAGGTGCATCGTATCGTGAGTTTAAGTGTATCGTCCCATCCCTAATACACAGCTTACAAAGCATATTCAAATGCTAAAGAAAACAGATGTCCAGCAAAAGCCCCTGTGATAACAATCCAGCTAAATTCTCATCTTGCTTCTTCTTCATGTGTGAGTGTGATTTGAACTTGAATAACATCCTGTAGTCCAGTAACTTATTTTAGGTAAAGTTTAATAACAAAATTAACTGTTACACAGTCAAAAAACTGTATCGGTCCAATATTGCATCACACAAAAAAACGAACGGTCATTGCTGGAAATTACATCATCATCAATATGAAATATAATACATATTCAATTATTTACTTATTGTATGATTAACCAACACACAATTATTTATTCCACCTCTACATAAGAAACAAATAACATATGGCTATTAAATACTCTTTTGTTGTTAAATAATGTTAGTAAAGAGCCTACAAACATTAACAGATCGAGTAATGTAATGATGCACTTACTGTTCACAGTCGTGTTCACAGCTAAACAGAGAATGTTGAATCGCACATGATACACACAAATGCTCAAAAGAATATGAAAAGTAAATGAACTGAATAAAAATTTGGTCTTTTCCAGTGTCAAAATAATATATAAGTGCATTAGTGTCCATCCAGTTTTTCAGCAGCGCTGGTTCCAGGAGTATTTAAGGAAACGTCTAAGTTACTAATGTAACCCCCGTTCCCTGACGGAGGGAACAGTGACGTTACGTCAGACTGACGTCATGGGGTCTCGCCTGGGAGCCCAATCACCTCCAAGTAGTAACAGAACGAGCCAATGAACATTGGCAAGTGAGATTTGCATGCCGAGTCACACCCACCCGGACATACAGGTATGAACAGGACCAGTATTACTCTTAGTATTATTATAGGACTCCACTTCAAAGCATAAGCGCTCCTCATAGAGGGGGCTCTAGCTGAAGTGAAAGTGTCCAACTGCCACTGGAGGTAGATCACTAAAGTCCTCTGCATGCCATCCAGAGACCACACATGGAGGTTCCAGAGGTCTGGACGCAGGTGCCATATGGTGTCCCGTCCCTGAGAAAGCAGGTCCTTCCTCAGAGGAATGGGCCAGGGAGGGCCTGTCGTGAGGCGCATCAGTTCTGGGAACTAGGTCTGGTTGGGCCAGTACGACGCAACTAACAAGACCTGCTTCTCGTCCTCCATGACCTTGCACAGTGTCTGTGCGAAAAGGCTCACTGGGGGAAACGCTATTTGTGTAGGCCCAGAGGCATGCTGTGTGCCAGTGTATCCGTGCCGAGGGTCCCGTCGGTCAGGGAATAGAACAACTGGCAGTGGGCGGACTCCTGGGAGGCAAACAGGTCTACCTGTGTGTCCCTGAATCGGCTCCAAATCAGCTGGACCTTATAGGGATGGAGTCTCCGACTGAGCTTGCCCGGGATATAAATGGCACGCAGAGGAGGAGATTGCGGGTCATGACCGCAATGCCAACATGGACATGCTCTTGCAGTGAGAACATGCACCATCCCCGAATGCTCTCTCAGCATGCTGTTTGCCCAAGCATGAGAGACAGCGATCATGGCCTTCAGATGAAGTCAGGAGACGACCGCATCCAGAAACACACGAACGGAAAGACAGCTTGAAAAAGACGCTGACCGCTCGCGCTTGCTCTTTTAGCCGAAACACCCAGGGACGAATGCTGCACTGTGTGCACAGCAAGCTGGATGCAGACACCGCTGGAATGCGCCTTCTCACGAGAAGAGAGATCCCACAACGAGCTGCAGGCAAAATAGCAATTAAAATTGCTGTTTTCGGAATGTTTCTCCTGATAGTAATTAAAATTGCTCTTTGTTCTTTGTAGAAATTTACTCTTCTTTAGAAGGTGAAGGGAATGAGCGATCGCTGTCACAACCGCTTGGCTCCGAAGCTAAATATGAAGTGAGTAATGCCAGTCCTATTTATACCCATATGTCCGGGTGGGTCTGACTCGGCATGCAAATCTCACTGGATGATATATTAATTGGCTCGTTCCGTTACCACTTCGGATGTGATTGAGCTCCGAGGCGAGACCCCATGACGTCAGTCTGACGTAACGTCGAACGTGACTGACTGACTGGGAACTGAGGGCTAAAATACACGGGTGAGTAATCAACATATAACAGAACAGGTGCGTAAAATAAATGAACAACTATGGAGACTAACTAGGAACACAGGCAAACGGAAACACGGAAAACCAAACTTAAACACATTGAAACTAAACAGAACTAAACACAAATGTTACAAATACGGGCTTGACTCATATTGCAGGATCATACAGACAGTATTCGAGACGCTACTGTAAGTTGCTGTGTGAACAGGACATTGAGACTCACACCTGTCAGTAAATGCAGTTGTCAATCCTAAAAACTGACAGTGGGAACGTAGCTAATTGCTGGAATTTTCTGTACAGCATCATGGGCAATGTAGTTTTTCATAATGAATTCCACTGTTAAACAATTATTTTAAAAGTAAGTTGAAATAATGCAGGCTTACAGCTTCAACACAAGCAAATACTATTGATTAACATCCTCGTAGTTCACAGTATGGCTGTCTTTAAAGGTTTATAACAAGTTATAGTTAAAAATCAATTTCCCTAAGGAGAACATGAATGGCGTTTTTACTGTTGCACTCTATAATGTACAGCTATTTCTATGAATATTCCAACTTCAAAAGATATTTGCCCCTTATGGAAAAGAAACATGCCTGTTTCAGCTAATGATTGTTGGCATATTTTTGATCATCTAAAATGAAACCCATGTTTGCTACTGGCACACAACAACAATCTGTCAACATTTTTACGACCAAATCATGAAGAACTCCCGTGACCACCCCTACAATTAATTCATTAAGTAGCTGAAGATACTGAGGGGAAAAGACAGGACAGGACTAAGGTAGACAAATGTGGAAAAGAAACAGAGGCCCTACCTTGGTCGCCCATCATGAGGTGTGCCAGACCTTAAAGGAAAACAAGAGCACAGTCAGCAAAGCATTTGGCCAGGAGTAAACTGAGACTGAGTCATCATGATGCTTGTGATTGAGACAATGCATGAATTAAACACGAGACACAGTTTTATACTAAGAAATAAGCCACTTGAGCATGAGCATTATAGTGGGCAAGAATTTGGCGTAAAAATGTGGGCAAGAGTAATATGCGCACACAATACACTTTTTTTGTAATAATAATAGGAAGAATTACTTCTAACAAGTCATACATTTAATTAATCTAACTATGGGCTGTTTATGGCACCATAGCAACTCGCACATTTATATAGAATATATGAAGGCTATGTCCACACTAGTGCGTTTTCGATTTAACAGCATTTTAAAAAGATCTCAGGGACAGCAAAAAAAGAACAATAAAGTCAGCAAAGCTTGCAGTTTTGTCTCCATGTTATTCTTTACAGAGTCGTCAAGGCTGGTTTGTTGTTGTCATGTTCTGGTACCATAATGGTCATGTGATAGGGGCTTGACGAATCAGGGAAGGATACACAGTGATCCAGAAGATCCAACCAGGGAGTGAATGTTGGCAGCCACGCCTTCGTCTTCAAAAGGCTACATTGAAACGCAACCCTGGAGTTTTTAAACTAAAACGGGGTCTGAAGTGTTTCCAAAAGTCTTCGTTTTCGAGGATTGAAAATTCCGGAGTACTGTGGACGCCAGGCGCAACCGTTTTATAAGTTATGCGTTTTAACGAAAACCCAGTAGTGAAAATGGTAAGTATTTTTTATTTTACTATATCTCTTTTTTCTACTTAAAAACTAAAAAAGCCAGTAGCGGACTTCACAGACATTCTCTCAGGAGAAAACTACGTAACGGTGTCCTCACTGCTGCCCATGTTGGCCCATTTAGAAGGTGTGCTGGAGGAGTCAGATGATGATACTGACAGCCGACCTGAAGCGTGTCATCCTGGAGCAGATGGAAGGCAGATATGGTGATGACCCCATCCAGAGAATGATCCGTAAAGCAACACTGCTTGACCCCAGGTATGAAACCTCCCGAACTTCATTACACAAAATCTGAAATGATGGAAGAGATTGTGATAGAGATTGCTCTGTCGCTGCCAAGTCCAACACCAGGTCCCTCACATGCTGGAGAAGAGGGAGAGGAACCAGATGCCGGCGCCTCCACCGCCACCGTGCCTAAGAAATAAAAGTGGTCTTTGGGCAGCCTTCTTGGAAAAAGAGCAGCCACGGCACTCACTGATGAGCAAAAGGTCGAGTCAGAAATGACCATGTACCTGCAGGAAATGGCCATTGATGGGGAAGAGGACCCACTGACTTGGTGGAAAACGAACGAAAAAAGGTCTCCGTTCATGGCAAGATTAGCACGGCAATATCTGTGCATATGTGCTACCAGTAATCCATCAGATCAGGTATTCAGCACAGCGGGTAGTGTAGTTTCAATCCACAGCCTATTAAAACCAGAGAAAGTGAATATGTTGGTATTTCTGGCCAGAAACATTGAAATTTAAACATGGTCTATGGTGAAAGATATTAGACTTCTTTGCGCACTTTTCGCAATCCGTTACGGAGCTATTCAATTTTGATTTTGCATATTGTTTTTTAAACGTTCATTCATTTAGCATATGACCACTTTACAATATTTCAATAACATAATTTATTTTGTAGCCTATGCTTTGCACGACAAAAAGTTAATTGTGCTGCTAATTATAAGTGAAATGGAAATCCCGAGTTTCGGTCTGAGTGTTGTTCCCGTTTTCTTGTTCCTAATTAGCTGTTCTTCTGTGTTTTAAAGGTTGTATCAGTGATTTCAGGCCCAAAAAAAAAAAGATCACATTCATCTAATCTTTCTTAACGATCTGCTAGCTGCCCGCCCCATAAGCATGCCGTCAAAAGAACGCGTCTCTGTAGGCAGCCTAGGCTCTGAGATATGAACACAAAAACAGTTGGTTTCACCAACCACTCAAAACCAAAACAAATAGTGTTCCAACCAATCACCGACAGGGGGTGGGTGTTGTGAGGTTAAATAAACTCATTCGCCAACTTGAACTAAATGCAAACACCATAAGACATTTATCCATGCCTACATCACCAAGGGTTAAGTTTCCTTCCCTATTAATAGAAATGGTTTAACCCAACACAAGAAAAAGGGAAGCTGTGATCCCGCCCCCTCCTTTGAGGAGTCACAGGAACAGGATATGATGAGACAGCATGTGGAGTAACTGTTTGCAATGTGAGGATAAATACAGATTTGAAATAATAAATAACAAAAATGCATAACTACAACTTGTCTTTGTGTGGTTATTGGGAAAAATACACCAAAGGAAACTACCGTAGACATAACACGTTGTGATGACCGCTGATATGTGCACCTATCTGCAATCAACTCAAACAGCATATCTTAAACTTATTATAATTGAATGTTAGAGAATAATGAACCAAATTAAACAATTGTATCATAAACCTAACAGACTGCACCATAGTCAACAGAAACACAAAACCTTAAATAACCAATGTAAAGAAACATAAGCCCATAAACTGTTTCTAAAGACTTCACATGCTGCCGTTATCGCGGTAGTGAACCAGTCATCACACTGGCGCTAAATATCACTAAGAAAAATGGAAGTTGCTGCAGTAGGAGAAGCCACTGTACTATATAATAATTTTGTATATAAATTGCTCGCGCCTCAGAGCATGCAGACAAAACGCCATAAAGTTATCTTGCTTTCGGAGGCGGATGTGTGCTGTTCTGGGGGGTTATTATGCTGAACCACTGTGACGACAGACTTTGCTCAGGCATTTCAGAACAACCAAAACAGTTTTTCAGGCCTTGTCCTCCACACTAATACACTTTCGTTTTACGTTTGGCCTTCCGTCCACACTGAGATGCCCTTTTTGTCCAGTGAAAACTGAGCTTTTTGATAAATGATAAAGTGGATAAATTTGAAAAAGGCGTTTTCGCGTTGTAGTGTGGACTGTGAAAACGGAGGTCTTTAAAAACGATTGATATAAAGGTGCTCTAAGCCCAGAGCCGCCTTAACCTAATGTTAGGCCCCGGGGCTGAGAGGTTTTGTAGGCCCCCCATCCCCTCGATTTATAGAGTCTCATTTTAAAAAAGTGTAATATCTAGGTAATCTACATCACATAATGCATTAGTTTCTTTCGAGACCTACAACAGTGAGTTTTTTTTTTAATATTGTTTTCAATTTGAATATTGTTATTAACATATCACTGAGCACATAAACACAAGACACTTTATTTAACAACCACACACAGCAACTAAATTTAAACTTTATGCAAATGAGAAGCGATTTTCGCGAGCGACAACCAATAGGAAAGAAGCCTTTAAGTGGAGATCAGCTCCCGTCACCGTCTCGAGTGCAGGAGAGACAGAAGAGTTCAAGGGCGATTTCACTGTTTTATATGATTTGACAGTAACTAACCACAAACATGGATATAATAAAATGATGCACGGAAAAGAAACTGTCGACAGTCTCAGTGAGTTTATTCTGGATTTAGTGCGTAAATCATTTTGTTTACAAATGAGATGCTTTGCAGTTGTTATATAGCCTACATGTTAAAGATTTTATTTTGGATGTGTTCATTGTGATTATATTGGCTGGGTTTTTAAAAGTTTATAAAATTGAAAGGATCATTGCTTGGTGCATTTGGAAACAAAGCTTGTCTATTTCTAAATGTAATCGCGTGCATCGCTGATGATTATAGGCTACTGTCCGTGTGTTGAAAAAAACGTCGATTAAACACACTCGCAACAGACACCCCAAAGCGGAGACGTTAGTGGCACTGAGCGGACACGAACCGTAACGCCTCATTCGCGCCGCGGGACCTCTAGACGCGCGTAAACTTGTCTTTGCATAGACTTAACATTGAAATCACTCGCGCCAGACGCTCTTTTCGCGTTTGGTGTGAACGCACCATAACAATAACATTAGAGCGACAGCACTACCAACGTCCACAAGCGACTAGCGACAAAATCTGACAAGTTAAAACAATATGACCTTTTCAGCTCATCATGAACCTGAACATGGGAGGCCCCTGAACTTGGGAGGCCCCTGGGCTTCAGCCCAGGTAAGCCCGTGCATTAAGGCGGCCTTGTCTAAGCCAGCCATTCCCAAACTGTGGTCCGCGGACCACTAGTGGTCCGTGAGGGTACTGCAGGTGGTCCGTGGAAAGGCAAAATAAAATATAAAATAATATTTTGTTTACCTTAATTTTACCAGGAAATTCCCATAAAAAAAAAAAAATGTAAAAAGAATATGTAGGCCTATATTGATATAAAATTTTAATTAAATTGTCAAGTTATTGTGTGATTACTAAAATAGCCTAGTGGTGTTCGGCCGTGACATTCAAGTTCAGTGCCGTTAGAACCACAACATTGGTTCGGTGGATAGCAACAGGTTCTCTGAAGAGAAAAGGGCAGAGGCAAATATGTTCTCATTATCACATCACACGCATAGCTTTTAATGGTGCGTTCACACCGGACGAAATTTCGCTTCAAACTTTTGTTTTTACGCGCGTCAATTTCGCTCTCGACGCGCGAATTGATACAGCGTATCACTAGACGCGGTAGGCGCGAATTTGACATATGATCCCTTTTTGAATTTGACGCGCTATTCGCGTCCGGTGTGAACGCACAGTTAGGCATAGGCAGTAACGAAATGTTTATAAATGGAATGAATAAGGCCTGTTATTATTTTAATTTCCAGTTAGTTTCTTGATCTCGCGTTTCTGAAATGTTTTCCTGGGGCCGTATTCACAAAGAATTTTAAGGCTAAAAGTAGCTCCTAACTGGCGAATTTAGGAGCAACTCCTAAAAATAATGGGCGTGTCACTCGTAACTTTAGGACTCCTAATTTTTTTGACTAAGAGTATTTCACGAAGCATTTTAGCCCTAAAAGTAGCACCTAAGCCTGGGACAGCTTAAAAGAAGTCGAGAGGACTCCTAACTCACTAAGACCTTCACAAACCGCTTTTTGTGGCATTTCACGTTGCGATGTTTTGAAATGCGCTTGCGGCGGCTACAGGAGCTTCCAATCGCCAGGGAACAATTCTGCATTGTAGGCATAACTAGGGATGCAATAACGCCACCAATAACAACCAAAACTAGGCTACTCATTGCATGTAAACTAATTGTAACGTTTCATTGTGAATCAAATTAAAATGTTCTTCTCTTTGCAAACGTAGGCAGAGGCATATAGAGACAGATTAATTCAATAATGTTGCAAAGATATTGCATGAATCCATATGTTTCATTAGGCTACTAGGCTATTTGTTTTGCCTTACTCTTTATTCATTTAGGCTATTTATTCAGTTATTCATTATCTTCCATCCTTCGCACTACTTGTGTAGCGCACGCATTCTCAGACCTGTCACTCATCATCGTAGGGGAGGTGTTTGGAATCATTCCCGCGTTACAATCATCAGCCAATCAAGGTGGTCACTTCAGTCAAGCTCGTGCATGAGTAATGACGTCATCCATAACAACGAAGACTCACTCTTAGTTTAGGAGTTGTCATTTTTCTTTACTAAGAGTAGGTCTGAAAGGCGTTGTGAATAACTTTTAAGAGAAAACTCCTAGCTAAAATCTTTTAGTGTGATTTAGGAGTACTCCTAGTGGTAAGATAAAATGCTTTGTGAATACGGCCCCAGATGTGCTGTTAAGTGGACAAACTCAAGCCTACTTTTTGAGGACTTGTAAAACTAAAACTAAAATCGCCAAAGGTTTTGAAATGTTGACTATATTCCAGTCTTCTGTATAGATTTCATACTCCATTGCTATGGAAATAAGCCTGTTGTTCAAATGAACCTGATTATGCCCTCGGGCGCTTGAGTAAATAAATAAAATATGTGGCAGCCGTTGTGTGCAGTAAACTTTCTTTTAACAAGCCTGTTGTACTGATGTGCTGACTAATGATAGTTTTAGAGCTAGTAAGCCTATTTAGAGGTGCAGATTAATTCAGGTAGGACTCTGTGTAGACATATTTTATTATGTGTATTATGAGGTGGTCCGCGAAAATTCTTGATTACAAATAGTGGTCCACACACACAAAAAGTTTGAAAACCCCTGCTCTAAGCGATGTTGGGTGACGTCACTTCTTGTTGACGTTCGAAGTATTGTCAAACAAAACGGAGGCTAGCTCGACCCTCCCTCCTCCTCATCCTGTCCCCTCCCTCTCACCCTCCCACCCTCCCTCCCTCTCCCCCCCTCCCTCCCTTCCTTAAAAATATAAATCATTGATGCATAAAATTAATCAGAAAGATAGATGTTGAGTAAAAGTTGTCCATAATGTGATGTTTGATATCTAGAATTACAGCACAGATCAGTGCATCAGAGTAATTATTTTAGCAAATCAAAGTGATTTGTGTGAGAGAGAGATGGAGACAGAGGCCCAAATCCTGTAATCCTTCCGTCTGATCAAAGTAATGAAAAAAGCTTTTTAAATCATTTAATGGAAAGTTCGAATTTCAAATAATAAGCAGCATTCTGAGCTTTATATATATACTAGATACAGCAGTGAGATAAACAGACATGCGGTTCAATTCATCAGCTCACTGATTTATGGTGAAAGATGTAGCCTAGCTATTGATCTAACTTTATAATGTGTTGTTAAGTAAAATAACACCTCAGATTTTCACAACATGAAAAGCAAACATAATCCCAGTATTATTTCATATGAGCTTGAACCAAATGCTCTGAAGAAAAGATACTGTTATATATAACTCCATGTTGTGACGTGATAAGGCAACAAGCAAAAAAAAGGTTATTTTCCATGTAAATCTGACATGAGACAGGACATTTTGTCGATCGCTTGGTTTGCTTCTGCAATGCTATAATGGTAGGCACATCAAAACTGTTTTATTGTCACATTTGTGTTTCATGTATTATATCACATGAGGTAAACAAAGATATTCGTGGCTTTCTATTTTCATTTAGAGCTGGAAAATCTGATTCATTCTAGTGACATTTGGACAAATGTATGACATTTGGACGGTTCTTGCAAATGAACAAAATGTCATGGCATTTCGGGCATTTTTGTATCAAGGTTAATACAACCTTGTTACTCATTCATTGAGAAAAAAACATCATTGATATAATTATTAATTATATAACTGGATAGCTATATATTTCAAAGGATATTGACCCATAGTTATACATAACAAGGAATATTAAGCATTTACTCCTCAGTCACCAGTAGTAACTAATAATTAAGAGTAATGAACTAGTTTGTAGATAATGGCAAATTGATGAATGGAGTACTTCACTATTATACAACTAGTACTGAATCTTTTATACTCACTGATCAATTAAAATAACTACTAAGTGGTTAAGTATCACAAAATGAACACATCAAAATAATGCAGTGTTAGTAGTGTATTACAAGCCAACTGGCAATGGCAAATCTATGACATGTATATGGTCTTATACAGCCTAAGTTAGTAATTGGATTTGATGTATCAAAGCAAGACTAACCTAATGGCCCAAAGAACTCACAACCCAACTAAACTGCTTTTAATGATTGAAATCACCATAAAATCATAAAAAAGTCACAAGACCAAAAAAAAAAAAGAAAAAAAGATTTAAAAAAAAGATGAATAGGCTAATGGCCTCTTATGCACTTATGAAACCCGTTTTCAAAAGTTTGCATTTTCAGGCCCCCAAAACGCTGTTGTTGTTTAAATGAACAGCCAAAACGCATAAAAAGTTTCCAGTTTTAGTTGGAAACAGTGTCATGTAAACGGCCCCTTATATGCTAAAATAATACAAATTTAGATTTAACCCAGATATAATTCACCTGCCTGTATCTTTCTAGTGATCTTGAAGACCTTGATTAGCTTGTTCGGGTGTGTTTGATTATTTTTGTAGCTAAAATCTCCAGGGCAGTAACACGTGAGCGCCAGAGTTGAGGTTTTTATTTATTTAATCAATACAACAATGTCTAAGGTGTGTAATAAAATTTAATTTAATTAAACTGACAATTATCAGAATACATTTGCACATATTGCCTGAACTACATATTAATATGTTTTATATTCTTAAAATGTAAACGAGGCAGGGTTGTGTTTTATATTATGTTCTGTTATAAATATACATGCAGCAGTGAAGATAATCAATGTAATTGTTGCCTGAACCACATTTGTGTGGCTGTTATTATGTTTAAGATTTTTTAAATGAAAACAAAAACAGGCAAACAGAGTGGTTTTAAATAACATTTTTCGTTTTATTGTTAAATTTACAAACATATAACCGGCGTAGGCAGAGCGATCCATTTGCAGAATTACTGGGGTAAGGCTAGTTCTCCTGAGTCGAACTTTGTGTACTTGGTATTGAGAAATGCCCCATATATTTATCTGGTGTTTGGCAGGGAGTGCTGTGGCTTCACCCCTGGAGAATTGACCTTTTTTATAGTTTAAAATGGTAGTCACACTTGAGTTTTTTTTTGTTTGTTTTTTTTTTGCATCCTTTTTTCATCCAATTTCTTCTTTTAAGACAATGTATTTTACGCTGCTCAACTGATTGTAGGCAACTATGTAATGAATGTTTTCATCTGATATTTCATGATGAATACTTTTGTGTAATAAAATGCTTGCAAAGCCATCTCCAATGGCAGAGAAATGACTAACAGCAGGCAGATGAAAATGTAATAATCATATGACAGCATTCCCAGAAAAATACAGAAGAGGATCAAAATTGCATGTATTACCACATACTACTCATCTAAAAAAAACAAAGCCTGAGCTTTTTGAAACACAACTGTTATATGTATTCTAAACCAGTTAGACTTTACTCTTATACAACATGATAACTTTTACAGTGCTGTGCTATTCTCGGCCTGAACGACAATTAAAATCATATTCTGGAACTGCTACTTCAAACTGTTTTATGATGTTCATTAAAGGTAAAACTTACAATTAGGCTGTTTTCATTAACACTACATTATGCATTAGATAAGAAGATGTCTATACAGCATTGATTCATCTTTGTCAATGTTAATTTACACATACTACTCTCTTAACATTAAATAGTGCATATGTTAACATTATCTGATGCATAATTTAGGTGATGATCAACACCTCTTTATAACATTTATTAAAGGGACACTCCACCCATTTGCATTAAGCTTTGCATTGTTAGAAACCCAGTCATACTATTGAATGGTCGTGCAACACTCTCTCATTTTCCCCTGAGACGGGAGAAATCCGTTATTTACCTTTTACACTTCCTCCTACAATGAAGCAAAAATCGTCATTTTGCGTCATTGTAGGAGGAAGTGTAAGAGATTTCTGTTGAGACTACAAGCACTAGTTCCTCATCTTTCCCAGGGGGCGGGACCCGCTCACGCTACAGACCTATTACAGATCAGTGGGTGGGACTTTACTCTCTGAAACTGAAAGCAATATCCTCCATCTTGTTTGAAGCTAAGCTAACAGGCGCTGTGGAGACAGATGTTTTCGAGGACAAAGAAGAGGATTTCGGAAGTCTGATGCTTGAATCAGGTGTTTGTGGCTACCTTTACAAGCCGGATTATAGCGAAGAGCAGCCGAGGCAGAAGACCTGCCTGCCGCGGACGAGGAGCCCGGACTGGCTCGAGTTAGGGCGGACTGGTGGCGCCGGTGATCTCACTATGCAACTCATAGACTGTAAGATGCAACTACGAACACAGAGATAGAGTCCGTCTGCGGCAAAGAATTTCAACAATGACAATTTCTCCTGGACGAAATCTCTGAATCAGACGAGGACACGGACGTTTGTGTTGAGAACTATCCTAGTTTCGCACCGCATATGTTCTGACTGAACATCCAGGTACCATGCAATAATTCACCTTTTCGAAAGAAATACAAACGAGGAGTAATGCACTAATGAGTTCGCCAACTAACTAGATATTTTGTGTGAATGTGAAATGAATTTCAAGCTCTGGTGGTAGCTAGCCTTGTAGACGGAAGAGTGATTTCTCTTATAGGCAGATATGCGCTTTCTGGATTAGTGGGAGTGGCTTGCGGAGCTGTGCAATGTGGTGCATTGTGGGAGTTGTTGTCTTTCATATAAGTGCGTCCTGAAGTTATTTTTTGTCTTTCCTCGGTCACGAAGGCACCAAATTCAAAATTTATTTTACATTTCGACTACATATATGACCCACTTTAAATAAAAAACAATGTTCAAATGGGTGGAATGCCCCTTTAACTAAAATACAAATATATTAGTAATTTCTTCCACCTGAGAAATATTATTTTGAGGTGAGATTGGTTGGAAACAGCAATGAAATCTAATGGATTAATCTTTGATGTAAAAATGCTAGTATATGTTCTGTTGCTTAATTGTCACGAACTGATCAGAGACACGAAGGTTGAGGATCCAAATGCAGTATTTATTTAAAGGGTTAGGCCTATCCACAATCGTAATCCAAATCCAGGCAAGGGTCATACACAAACAAACAATCCAAACAATAACAGATAAGGGCTGAGGCAAAGACAGAAATCCAAGGGAACAGGCAGAGAATCAAGAGAGACGGGAGAAACAGGATACAAACACGCTCAGAAATGCAGTGAGACATACAAGACTTTGCAGTGAATGAATGAGTTTACATTGTTTAAATATGCTGCCATCTTGTCCGAAGACAAAGGCGTAGATGCTGCCATCTTGTCCGAAGACAAAGGCGTAGATGCTGCCATCTTGTCCAAAGACACAGGTGTAGAGGCTTCATCTTGTCCGAAGACAAAGGTGTAGATGCTGCCATCTTGTCTGAAGACAAAGGTGTAGAGGCGGTCATCTTGTCCAAAGACACAGGTGTAGAGGCTTCATCTTGTCCGAAGACAAAGGTGTAGATGCTGCCATCTTGTCTGAAGACAAAGGTGTAGAGGCGGTCATCTTGTCCAAAGACACAGGAGTAGAGGCTTCATCTTGTCCGAAGACAAAGGTGTAGATGCTGCCATCTTGTCCGAAGACATAGGTGTAGAGGCGGCCATCTTGTTCAAAGACACAGACGTAGAGGCTTCATCTTGTCCGAAGACAAAGGTGTAGATGCTGCCATCTTGTCCGAAGACACAGGCGTAGAGGCGGCTATCTTGTCCAAAGACAAAGGCGTAGATGCTGCCATCTTGTCCGAAGACACAGGCGTAGAGGCTTCATCTTGTCTTAAGACAAAAGCGTAGATGCTGCCATCTTGTCCGAAGACACAGGCGTAGAGGCTTCATCTTGTCTGAAGACAAAGGCGTAGATGCTGCCATCTTGTCCGAAGACACAGGCGTAGAGGCTTCATCTTGTCTTAAGACACAGGTGTAGAGGCGGTCATCTTGTCCAAAGACACAGGAGTAGAGGCTTCATCTTGTCCGAAGACAAAGGTGTAGATGCTGCCATCTTGTCCGAAGACATAGGTGTAGAGGCGGCCATCTTGTTCAAAGACACAGACGTAGAGGCTTCATCTTGTCCGAAGACAAAGGTGTAGATGCTGCCATCTTGTCCGAAGACACAGGCGTAGAGGCGGCTATCTTGTCCAAAGACAAAGGCGTAGATGCTGCCATCTTGTCCGAAGACACAGGCGTAGAGGCTTCATCTTGTCTTAAGACAAAAGCGTAGATGCTGCCATCTTGTCCGAAGACACAGGCGTAGAGGCTTCATCTTGTCTGAAGACACAGGCGTAGAGGCTTCATCTTGTCTGAAGACAAAGGCGTAGATGCTGCCATCTTGTCCGAACACACAGGCGTAGAGGCTTCATCTTGTCCGAAGACAAAGGCATAGATGCTGCCATCTTGTCCGAAGACACAGGTGTAGAGGCTTCATCTTGTCCGAAGACACAGGCATAGAGACTTCTTCTTGTCCGAAGACAAAGGTGTAGATGCTGCCATCTTGTCTGAAGACAAAGGTGTAGAGGCGGTCATCTTGTCCAAAGACACAGGAGTAGAGGCTTCATCTTGTCCGAAGACAAAGGTGTAGATGCTGCCATCTTGTCCGAAGACACAGGCGTAGAGGCGGCTATCTTGTCCAAAGACACAGGAGTAGAGGCTTCATCTTGTCCGAAGACAAAGGTGTAGATGCTGCCATCTTGTCTGAAGACAAAGGTGTAGAGGCGGTCATCTTGTCCAAAGACACAGGTGTAGAGGCTTCATCTTGTCCGAAGACAAAGGTGTAGATGCTGCCATCTTGTCTGAAGACAAAGGTGTAGAGGCGGTCATCTTGTCCAAAGACACAGGAGTAGAGGCTTCATCTTGTCCGAAGACAAAGGTGTAGATGCTGCCATCTTGTCCGAAGACACAGGCGTAGAGGCGGCTATCTTGTCCAAAGACAAAGGCGTAGATGCTGCCATCTTGTCCGAAGACACAGGCGTAGAGGCTTCATCTTGTCTTAAGACAAAAGCGTAGATGCTGCCATCTTGTCCGAAGACAAAGGCGTAGAGGCTTCATCTTGTCTGAAGACAAAGGCGTAGATGCTGCCATCTTGTCCGAACACACAGGCGTAGAGGCTTCATCTTGTCCGAAGACAAAGGCATAGATGCTGCCATCTTGTCCGAAGACACAGGTGTAGAGGCTTCATCTTGTCCGAAGACACAGGCATAGAGACTTCTTCTTGTCCGAAGACAAAGGTGTAGATGCTGCCATCTTGTCCGAAGACAAAGGCGTAGATGCTGCCATCTTGTCCGAAGACACAGGTGCAGAGGCTTCATCTTGTCCGAAGACAAAGGCATAGATGCTGCCATCTTGTCCGAAGACACAGGTGTAGAGGCTTCATCTTGTCCGAAGACACAGGCGTAGAGACTTCATCTTGTCCGAAGACAAAGGTGTAGATGCTGCCATCTTGTCCGAAGACAAAGGCGTAGATGCTGCCATCTTGTCCGAAGACACAGGCGTAGAGGCTTCATCTTGTCCGAAGACAAAGGCGTAGATGCTGCCATCTTGTCTGAAGACACAGGTGTAGAGGCGGTCATCTTGTCCAAAGACACAGGAGTAGAGGCTTCATCTTGTCCGAAGACAAAGGCGTAGATACTGCCATCTTGT
Organism: Squalius cephalus; assembly: GCF_949319135.1. Lineage (NCBI taxonomy): Eukaryota > Metazoa > Chordata > Actinopteri > Cypriniformes > Leuciscidae > Squalius > Squalius cephalus. The sequence goes on along the minus strand of NC_137142.1, from coordinate 1,998,017 downwards.
TCGAAGACATAGGTGTAGAGGCGGCCATCTTGTTCAAAGACACAGATGTAGAGGCTCATCTTGTTCGAAGACACAGGCGTAGAGGCGGCCATCTTGTCCGAAGACAAAGGTGTAGATGCTGCCATCTTGTCCGAAGACACAGGCGTAGAGGCTTCATCTTGTCTTAAGACAAAAGCGTAGATGCTGCCATCTTGTCCGAAGACACAGGCGTAGAGGTTTCATCTTGTCTGAAGACAAAGGCGTAGATGCTGCCATCTTGTCCGAAGACACAGGCGTAGAGGCTTCATCTTGTCTGAAGACAAAGGCGTAGATGCTGCCATCTTGTCCGAAGACACAGGCGTAGAGGCTTCATCTTGTCCGAAGACAAAGGCATAGATGCTGCCATCTTGTCCGAAGACAAAGGTGTAGAGGCTTCATCTTGTCCGAAGACACAGGCATAGAGACTTCTTCTTGTCCGAAGACAAAGGTGTAGATGCTGCCATCTTGTCCGAAGACACAGGCGTAGAGACTTCATCTTGTCCGAAGACAAAGGTGTAGATGCTGCCATCTTGTCCGAAGACAAAGGCGTAGATGCTGCCATCTTGTCCGAAGACACAGGTGTAGAGGCTTCATCTTGTCCGAAGACAAAGGCGTAGATGCTGCCATCTTGTCTGAAGACACAGGTGTAGAGGCGGTCATCTTGTCCAAAGACACTGGAGGCTTCATCTTGTCCGAAGACAAAGGCGTAGATGCTGCCATCTTGTCCGAAGACATAGGTGTAGAGGCGGCCATCTTGTTCAAAGACACAGATGTAGAGGCTCATCTTGTTCGAAGACACAGGCGTAGAGGCGGCCATCTTGTCCAAAGACAAAGGCGTAGATGCTGCCATCTTGTCCGAAGACACAGGCGTAGAGGCTGCCATCTTGTCCGAAGACACAGGCTTGGCGGCGGCCATCTTGTCCGAAGACACAGGCTTGGCGGCGGCCATCTTGTCTGAAGACACAGGTGTGGCGGCTGCCATCTTGTCAGAAGAAACAGGTGTGGCGGCGGCCATCACGGGATGAGAATCTGGAAGGGCGGCCCTGACGAGACGAGACTCTGGAAGGGCGGCGGCATTTTGGCCGAGGGCTCACGGGCTGTGCTGCCCACACACTCAAAATAGCCGCGGCGACTATGAATGAGTGCTGTATCTTCCAGAGCTGACACAGGCGCAGCAGGCATGACGTGAGGAATCTCAGGCTCTGGTGTGGGAACCAAAGGACAGGGAGGTACATAAAACACAGGACTAGCAATCATCAGACCTGGGCATGCTGGTGACTGTGATGGGCCAAGCTCGGTGGCCATCGGAGCTTGCTGCATGGTTCCCACCCCAAAAGATAGTTTAGAGGAAGAGTCCTCCTCAACCTTCCCAACAGTGAAGGAGGAACCAGCTAACAACAGAGCATAGTCCATAAATTCGATGAGTGAACCTCGAGGACCATCACGGATGAGTCTTCTTTGATAGAACTCATTGAGTCCAAAAAAAGTAAATAAGGGCAAAATCAGGAAAGTCTGTGAAATGTGCAAGGTGCCAAGGGTCATACACAAACAAAAATTCCAAACAATAACAGATAAGGGTTGAGGCAAAGAGAGAAATCTGAGGGGACAGGCAGAGAATCAAGAGAGACGGGAGAAACAGGATACAAACACGCTCAGAAATGCAGTGAGACATACAAGACTTCACAGGGAATTAATGAGTGTACGGTTGAGACTAACAAGATAGCCTAAGGCATAGAAAAAAGTTTGGTTCCGGTTGGTTGTCAGTTGAGGTCATGGGTCGGTAGGGATTTTTTTTTTTTTTTTTTTTTTTTTTTTTACCCAGTGGCAGCAAGGGATAGGTAGGAATAGGGGTGTGCCGGTTTCAGAATTAGTGATGATGGTTATGACGTGAGTCAAATGTGACGGTTGCGTTGCGACGTTCGTCTGTTATAGGACAACTTAGTTTGAATAAACGAGCAGACACTGATTAGCTACTTGATCGCCTAAATTAAAAAAATAAAATTAATATTTGTGTAGTGTTCAATGTTGTTATCGATAGAGATACGCGGATGGGGTATTATTTTATCCGCAACCGCATCACAAAACTCATCATCCGCACCAACGTTTTTTGCCGAAATTTCAAAGCCGCACCCGCCCGCCATCCGCTGATTGTTTTGCAGTCTATGGACGATGCAATGCTCTGCTGATGCGAGCCGCAAGAAAGCCCTTGTCTGTTCTAGAAAGGATGCAGCAAAGATATTTAAAGCTAATGTATGAGGCATAGGCCTACGATGAGTTTCATTCATTTACGATGAGATGCGCTCTAGTTCACAATGCAATGCAAGTGAACGCGGCGCACCGGCGCCTCCATGTCACGGTTATTATATTGTCTGCTATATTTGCTTTTTATTTATTAAATACATGCAATTGGTTGATGAAACATTTATTAAAGTTGAGATACAATTTGTACAAAATGAAATTCGCTTTAAAGAAAGGCTTTCTACAAAGCAAAACTTAATGAAGTGGTAAAAATCATGTCTGACGATTTACAAAACAAAACTTCATTAAGTGGTAAAAACCATGTCTCCCGATAGGATCTTATGATCCTATCTTTTATTACAATTGTTTTTGAGCTAAAATGTAATACACATCATATAGGCCAGGGGTGCCCAATCCTGCTCCTGCCGATCGACTGTCCTGCACAGTTCATCTCCAACCCTAATCAAACACACCTGAAGCAACCAATTAAGGTCTTCAGGATCACTTGAAAATTAAAGGCAGGTGTGTTTGATTAGGGTTGGAGATGAACTGTGCAGGACAGTAGATCAGCAGGAGCAGGATTGGGCACCCCTGATATAGGCTATATACACACTGTATATGTTTCTTTTATCAAACATGTTTGGGGCCAGTCAAGGGGTAATTAAACTGCACGATCAGTTATCGGTAATGATACGTTGTTTATTATTGCAAATGTTTATTGCTAATGTTTATTATTGCAAATGTTTTTCATTTGTTTAATAATCTCATAATGATGGTACATCACTAGGCCTATATCATAGTCATAGCTTTTATTTCTATCTCAAATGATTGGCGGTCGGTCAGGGGGTACTTGGCAAAGAATCAAATACAGTTGGATACGACGTAGACCATTAATAACACGGACTGTTAACAATTGTTTTAATTAGTATTTAAACATTCTCTATGATAAAAAATGTTTGTAAAAAAATTGTAATTACACGGTTTTGGCGGTTATAGAGTTCTAATGACGGTGAACTATAACGTCGGTCTCAAGGTTATACCCCTAGGTAGGAATTTTTTTTTATTTTTTTTATTTTACTTTACAGTAGCGATGGATACTCTATTTTTTCATAACATAACCTACCTGTACTACATGTACTCTACCACCTTGTGTGTCCCAGCATGTTACACACACACACACACACACACACACACATATTGTTCAGCTCGTCTTTTTTGGTCTGTACAACTTTCGGCGGGGGAAAATGAGTAACGCCCGTTTCACACATACTCCGTTTGCAGTGCGTATATCCATGTTAACAGGTTCGAGCTTTCACGCCCGTTTCACACATACTCTGTGTGCAGTGCGTGTGCGGTGCAGGAGCAGCACGCGCTATAGTGCTTTCACATATGCTGCGTTTGCAGTGCGTAACTGATCCACGGCTGTACCACAAACACATACTCACTATTTGTATTTCAAATCCAGAAGTTATCAGCCAATTTGATTTCTCTTAGTACACATATGGGCCTACACTCTTTAATAGACGTATTCACGTTTAAACACAATCTAAACAAACTATTATTCAATGCATTACTTCTATATAACTAGCCTATATATTAAGTTGCTCAAGCAAGTGGCAAAATATTTAACCATGCACTTATATTAAAATCGCATACATAAATAAATCTTGCATGTCACAAAGAACTTGTTTTTCCACCTCCACAAATGAGACGAGTGTTGTTCATTATGTCGCCTTGTTGAAGTAAATTGTAGTTTTCCTTGATTTACCCCGGTCTTAAAGTAAAAAGATGACTGTGAAAAATAGTAGTATTTAGTTAAATGCATTTATGGTGAGATTACTACATTTTATTTTATTAAAAGCATGCGCTGTCACTTTAATTCAGCGCGTGCAGCACAGCAAAAATAGACCCGGTGCGGAAACGATCGCTGCACTGCTGTATACGCACCACAGCTGGAACGGATTGCCGGACCGCATCTGCTCGAACCTGTTAACTAGAGCCCGACCGATATGGATTTTTGGGCGCCGATGCCAATACCGATAAAAAAAAAGCCAGATACCGATATATCGGCCGATATTATTTATGTGTATATTATAATACAGTAGCAATATTATTTATGTGTATTATAGTACAGTAAGTTTGGACACACTTTACAATTGGTGTGTACAAACTTTTGATGGGTACTAGAGCCCGACCGATAAAGGATTTTGAAGGCCGATACCGGTACAAATATTTGTTGGTTTTAAAATCCGATATTCCGATATATCGGACGATATTTTTTATTTTTTTTCAGAAACGCACAACAAAACATTAACAAATTTCCCTAACATTAGTTATTTGTAGTTATTTATGAGTTTTAACTAAAATAATATGATAATGCATTTTAAAAAGAAACTTGTTTCTTTTATTGTCACAACAGAACAGAGGAACATCAAAATATATTAAAGTTCTGATAAATAAAATGTATAAAAATACAAACTTAAGATTTTTTTTTAAGACTAAACGTTTAGTCCTTTGAACAAAAACAACAATTTCACATTCAAATTGACAACAAATTCAAATTGTCATAATTTACTCTCTCAAGTTGTTTTTTTCTTCTGTTGAAAATAAGTTATTTAGATGAATGTGGGTAACCAAACAGTTGATGTACCCCAGTGACTTCCATAGTATATTTTTCTCCTTTGGAAGTCAATGGGGACCAGCTACTGTTTGGTTACCCACATTCTTCAAACTATTAATATTAGAAAAATATTAGAAGGAAATTAATACAGTTGGAACAACATTAGAGTGCCTGTAAATAATGAGATCATTTTTATTATTGGGTGAACTATCCCTTTAAGGACAAGCGGCAATGTGTTTACAATTGCTACTGTCTCTTTAAGAGCTGAGCACGACACGTCTAATGTAAAGTTACACGCATTTGACAAATCAATGACAAGCAGATTTTCTCTCAATTTTGCCTTCACTTTAGACAACCGACTTTGTTTATGTAAATCTTGTGTGTATTTAACAGTATTAGCACAATAATACTCGAAAGATAACTTAGTCCAGTATCCAGGCGCTGGTAGAAAGGCTTTTAGTGCATGTGAGCTTCACATGTACGTGCTGAGAAACGCACACGTTAGAACAGCGCATCAGCATTTAAAATTAAATGTTTAACCGACAAAGCATTAAAGCACATGCACATTATGAACTGCAGTGTTAACATTTTATGTGAATATAGCCTACGTCGCGTTGTTCCGCTTCACTCTCGGCTTATTTAACCTCAGCAAAACTGGACATGAGTCACGAATTTTGTCATCCTTATTTGAGTTAAGAGAACTGATATAATAGGGATGTTCTTTTAATTGTTATTCAAGCAATGTATGTCTCGTGAGTCGTTACCAACTCACCATGAACACACTTCACCGATGATCTCACTCGCGGTTCTCTCTGCTCGACTCTGGCTGGATCAGCAGGTTGCAGAATGTGTGGCGCGTTATACACGAGTGTTGCCAACAGGGACGGTGTAGAGTGCCCTCTGGTGGACAAACTATACAACGCCAACACTCATAACATGGTTGAAGGGTGTTTCGTCCGTTTTTATTTTATTTTTGAAAAAATCATTTATCGGCCGTTATAAATGCCGATACCGATAGTTTTGAAAATGCCTAATATCGGCCGATAATATCGGCCTGCCGATATATCGGTCGGGCTCTACTGTTAACATGGATAAGGAAAAAAATACGCACCGCAAACGGAGTATGTGTGTAATATACAGTTTACTATTTTATCTATTAAAAATCCACCACAACATCAATGAATACAACCACAAAACACTAATTACTTCAAACATTTCATAATTAATACATAATGAATTCTTTTTTTTTTCTTTTCTTTTTTTTTTTTTTTTACTTTAGCACAATGCTCTGATTAAATTTCTTATTATCATCCATATTCCTCCTAGGATATTTGGTGTTTATTAGTACTTATAAAGCACATATTAATGCCTTATTCTGCATGATCATATTCTACATCCCTTAATTACTAACTATTAATACGCAGTAATTAGGAGTTTATTGAGGCAAAAGTCATAGTTAATAGTTAGTTAAATAGTGAGAATTGGACCCTAATCTAAAGTGTGACCAATGAGCTTATTATAAAGAATCTATTAAGGAGTCTGTGCTCGTCAAAACTGCTACTGATAATAAAAGTGTGGTGAATGCAATTTGCAACAAAACAGCTGCTGTTGGTGACAGAAACATTAGATGTGTTAATATCCATAATGTGGGTAGTTTTTTATGACGAGTCTCAGAAGAAAAGACCTTCCAGTGTACAAAGAAAGCTTCTCTCCTGCCTTTGAACCCACTAATGATGATCTTCTCAGTGTTTAATGACACTATTGTCTGCACACTGCATCCATGTCCATGCACTCAAAACAAGAGAAATTCCAGCTACAGGCGTTATTCTACATCATAATAACTCTTGCTGACTGATCCAGTCTATAGCTAATCTATACTTACAAAAATGACCAACAGTATTTGATCCTGCACTACATACTTCATTTTGCATTGAAACAAAATACAGCGCTGTAATTACAATATGCCACATTTAATTACAACATATACACACATAATTGGGTTACACCTTATTTTAAGGTGTCTTTGTTACACTGTAATACATGTAAGTACTGAGTAATATTAAGTACATCTACTATAGGGTTAGGATTAGAGTTTGGTTTGGTTGAGGGTTAGTTGCATGTAATTATGCATAATTTATAGTTATTACTATAGTAACTACATGTAACATATGTAATAGTGACACTGTAAAATAAAGCATAACCCATAATTGCTCATTTATGTACTATAATCAAAGCTGACAATGAATGGAAAACTTGAGCGCATCTGTCTTGGATCTTATTTTACTGAACGAAAGCAAACCATGAGACAAAGTGCATTACAAACATCAAAGATCTCTGTGATTTATGTAGGACAATAATAAATAGGCGGTCAAAAGATTGGATTACTTACGATTTTTTTATGCTTAAAAAAAAAAGTCTCTTCTGCTCATCAAATGCAGCTTTTATTCAATAAAAAAATACAGTAAACACAGTGAAATATTATTAGAGTTTAAAAGAACAGTTTTCTATGTGAATATATTTTGTAACACATCAATTTAATGCGTACTTGTTGAATAAAATAATTAATTTCTATTTTTTTAAGATCTTACCCTAAACTTTCAAACGGTAGCGTATCAATGTTTCCACAAATATCTGAACAAATATCCGAACAACATTTTCAACATGTAATATTCAACACGAAATATTCATAATAAATCATCATATTAGAACGATTTCTGAAGGATCATGTGACACTGAAGACTGGAGTAATGATGCTGAACATTCAGCTTTGATCGCAGGAATAAATTACACTTTACTATATATTCACATAGAAAACAGATGATTTACATTGGAATATTTTTTCACTGTTTTTACTGTATTTTTGATCAAATAAAAAGCAGCTTTGGTGAGAAGACGACGACACTCTTGCAAAAACGTAACTATTCCAAACTTTTGCTCGCCAGTGTAGATGTTCGTAAGTACGTATTTAATAATATTTTATATAGCGCCTTTAAAGCAGCTTCTTAAGGCACTTTACACAAAAATACAAAGAGAAAAATAAATAAGAATTAAAGTAAGCGTACAAAAAACAAAAGAACACACTGGAATACAAAATAATTAAAACTATTAGGAAAAAGCCAACCTAAAAAAGTGAGTTTACAAATTTAAAAATGTTTAGATTTTGTGCATCTAAGAGTCTAGGAGCATACGAAGAGAAAGTTTGAGTTATTTGAACTCAAACAAAGGCAGAAATGCATGAAGTGGTCTTGGTTTACACATGACTTGCACCTTCATCAGTGTTTCTGAATGCAGATTTCTTACCTTCACTGCAGTCCCTTCCCCGATAGCCGGTTTCAGAGCAGTCGCATGTGGGCTGGTCGTTGACTACACTACAGACGCCTCCATTTAAGCACATGTTGTCTGAGCCGCAGAGGTCAGCGCTGACCCCGGCGCTGTTAATGAGGACCGGCTCAGAGCGGTTCACTTTCAGCTCTGTTATCCAGCCCATAAAGGGAGCGTGATCCTTCACAGTGTCCGATGTCAGCTGTAACGACTCGGGAGGAAGCCCGCCTAAAAACAAGTGACTGAAGACGGTCATATCCCGCCGTTTGGACTTAACCTCCACCCGCTTGATTTCCTCATCAACGACGAGGGTGGTGTTTCTGAAGTTCCTCCTAATCGTGACCGAATGCCACTGGTTGTCGCTGATGAGAACATCTGAGAGCACGCAAGCCGGCTCGGCACAGAAGATGGAAAAGCACAGTCTGAGTTTCCCCGTGTGTATGTGCAGCTCGAGGAAATCGCAGAAGCCTTCGTCGTCAAAGTACACCAGCAGGCCCTTCGAACTCTTGGTTTTCACGCTGAAGCTCATCTGACTCTCACAGCAAGCGTTCCACATGGGAAACGAGGCCCACTGTCCGTCTGAACCCGTGAAGCCGAGACCGGCCCCGGCGTCCACCGCACACACCACCAGCCCGATCCACAGAAGACCAGCGCTTCGGCACACTGGAGGAATCATGATGCAGATGTAGCTCAGCGTATATCTCAGGGTGTGTTCACACTTGTACTCCGGACCAGTCTATGTCTAATGTCTAATAGTTTTGTAAATAAGTCTTTCATGCATGTGTCTATACAAAAAAAAAGGGGGGGGGGACCTATCTAACCTGATATTTACTGGAGAAAAACGAGACAACTAGCCAAATCTCGTTTATATATTCCAGCATCTGTATAAATCATCACGGATGAGATCCATATCAAGATTGATTCTTATGTCTCAAAGATTATTTGTATAGCCTAAATCAATAACTCAATCTGGATAAGGGTGTTGGGTTTCGTTTGTTATGTTTGCGTGTACAATCTTGCATACTTCATAAAGCTCAAACGCACCTGCTCATCCTTTCATTTCAAAAAAGAAAACAGTCCGGTTCACACTGTCATTTTTAACTTTGACTTACCGAACATTCAAAACAATGTTGTGTGCTGGGTTAAATCCGTACATATTATCACATGAGAACTAGTAAAGAGCTTATCAATTCTGTAAAGAAGATCTGATGCGAGGAGACGCGGTTCGGTCCACTTGTTTGGTTCGGATGGCAGCTTTCACATTTATTCAAATGAACCGCACTAACAGAACAAACGCACCAAAGTTCGCTTTAATTCAACCAAACCTGCCAAGTGTGAACACAGTCCTGGAAAGATCGTTTCTGGGACATATCGTGAACACAATCTCCAAATTCCAGAAGCCAAAAGATGTTCAGAGACATGTTATGGTCCTCATGTTATCAACCTTATTCACGTTCATGTGCCATCACTGGTTAAATCCTGTTTCCGATGAAGCCGGCAGACGTCATCTCTGATCCCTCAACACAGGGCCGTTGACTCTGGAGAGAAACACAATAAAACAGTTCAGCTGATAATCTGGGGTGAGTCTCCCAGAAGCATCGGTAGCCAACTGTGGTCGCAAGTTCTGTCGTTATCAGCAGTTCAACGAGTCGGTGTTTCCCGAAACCATCGTTCCAACGAACATTCACAAACAGTATCGCACGACAGTGTGTTTGAACGACAGATCTCGACCTGTGGTTAGAAGAAGAGTTTCTAGTTTTCATGACATGTGGACTCAATAAATCATAATCTTAAGCAAAATAAGCAAGATAACATTCAGTGCAATCTATATATTTTATTTAGAATACATACAAATGTCATTTACGTCTTTTAGTTTGTCAAGAGATTTAAAGCGTCGTTTTTGAAGAGTGCGCGTGTGTGAACGAGCTCTAGTGCGTAAGAACGAGTCTATGAGTGAATCTGGAAATAAAGCAAAATAACTTGAGAGATAGTCCTCAGATGTCATGTCCGTAATTTATAGCAAAACATCTAGCATTAATAAATTAAAAGTAGTTACAGTATTACTCCACAACCTGCGTGACATCATTAGCCAACGTGATTGAACGACCAATTTGCGACAATAGAGTTTCGAGGAACAGTCGTGACTAGTAGTGACTATCCGATATCGATTCTTAAATCCCAAGAATCGATTAGTCATCCTGTTCTCAGTTGATGAATGAATGTAACATTGTAGCGTATCCCATCCAATAAATCACAATAATCTTTGTGCTTTGTTATTATTGATATGAAACAAAGTCTCAGATTTCAAATTACGTACCATTTTCTTCTTCCAATTAAAAAGCATATTACTGTTTTGTCGCTGTGGCGTGAGATCGCTCTGACTCAAATTTGTATATATTAATACACACACATGCATGTATATATTTAAGAAAAATGTGTTATTTATATATAAAAAAATATATATTTATATATAATATAAACTATATAAATATATATACAGTATATGTATGCAAATATTTCTTAAATATATACAAGCATGTGTGTGTATTTATACAAAATAATTATACACAGTACACACACATATATTATGTAAACACAAACTTTTATTTTGGATGCGATTAATCGCGATTAATCTTTTGACAGCCCTAATATAAATTGATTAGCTAGTGAACTACCTTATTCAACTAAGTACTATTACTTACTAATTCATTAATCAGAGTTTCTTGTTAGTTAATAGTAGTTACTAGAATGTTAATAATGTGTTACTCATTTGTTCCTGTGTAGTTATTAACTACATTTTGTTACAATTTTTTCTCTATTAACCAGAAAAAATTGGATGACTCGTAATTTCCTACTTCTAAATTCTGAAAAAACAGAGTTTCTAATTATTGGACAAAAAACTTCCTCACGTAATAATCTAGAATACTGTCTAACACTTGATGGCTGCTCTGTTAAGTCTTCGTCGTCGGTTAGGAACCTGGGTGTGCTCTTTGATACCAATCTTTCATTTGAAAGTCACGTGTCTAGTATCTGTAAAACTGCATTTTTCCATCTTAGAAATATATCTAAATTACGCCATATGCTCTCATTGACAAATGCGGAACAATTAGTTCATGTGTTCATGACCTCAAGGCTAGATTATTGCAATGCTCTACTGGGTGGTTGCCCTGCACGCTTAATAAACAAACTACAGCTGGTTCAAAACGCAGAAGCTCGAGTTCTTACCAGAACCAGGAAGTATGACCATATTAGCCCAGTTCTGTCAACACTGCATTGGCTCCCTATTAAACATCGCATAAATTTTAAAATATTGCTGATTACTTACAAAATTGCTGGTTTAGCTCCGCAGTACTTGAGCGAGCTCTTAACGCATTATAGTCCGTCACGTCTATTACGATCTCAAAATTCCGGCCAGTTGATAATACCTAGAATATCAAAATCGACTGCTGGCGGTAGATCCTTCTCCTATTTAGCACCAAAACTCTGGAACAGTCTTCCTACCATTGTCCGGGAAGCAGACACACTCTGTCAGTTCAAAGCCAGATTAAAGACACATCTCTTTGACCTAGCATTCACATAATACATTATAGACATCTATAATTTAATGTTAGGCTGCATATATTAGGTCAGCCGGAACCGGGAACACTTCCCAAAAATCCTGATGTACTCGTTACATCATGAGAAGAATGGCGTCTACGCTAATTTTAGTGTCTGTGTTTATTCCGAGGTTTTCCCGCAGCCTGCCGGATCCAGGCCGTATCCAGATCTGACGAAGGACCTTCGCCTGGACCCGATGACAACGCAGTGCTGAAGTGCCAACTAGTCTCTCCCTATGGAGGATCCCACTACCACTCTACAGATAAGGCGTTGTCGGGAAATTCGTTTCGCGTTCCTACCCCAAAGCAACAAAATAAAATAAAATTCTTTATCAAAATTTATAAGGAAAGACCAGTACTTTGTTTAGGCTTGGTCTGTAGGGAATTCCAAACCTGCGTATTTTCAAACGCACATAACTATAGAACCCATTCTAAATGCGCATGTGAACGCCATCAGCGTTTCTCACAGGTTCGCGTTTAAAGTCTGTGTAGAGGGAATGGTGTCGTCTTAGCGGCCCCTAATTTAATAACAAATGATCGTTGCGACGGAAGCAAATCAATCAAAACTAACTTTAGATGGAAAATAACTTAACTCTGCTGTAAAGCCAAAACAATCTCTGTTACCTTAAATTATACGCTTATCTCTGTAAAGCTGCTTTGAAACAATCTACGTTGTTAAAAGCGCTATATAAATGAAGATGACTTGACTTGACTTGACTAGTTATTCATTGATGACGGAACAGTTTTATAAAGTGTAACTCAAGTTATTCACAGCATTATCGTTATTATACTTCTAAGCTTATAATAATAAGCTTTTTAGTTATTTTCATGCTTGTTTTGTCTTATTTAAAGTAATTGTAAGTCATCCTGAGGGCCTCTGGGCGAGAACCACCGCTCATCTCACTCATCTATTTCAGGTCTTGGAGTCTCTATTAACCAGATGATGAATCTAGTTGGAAAATACTGACGACAAACATGAGTTTTACTATTGTTTTCACCACTGCCTTCACTAAAGCTCGAGTGTTTGCCATACAAATACTGGCAAGCATTGCCACTTTACAATAAGGTCCCATTAACTCATTACAGGACATTAACTAACAATGAGCAACATGTTTGTTACAATACTTACTAATCTTTGTTAACATTAGTTAATAGAAACACAGCTGCTCATTGTTAGTTCATGCTAGTCAAATCAACTTTTGGTTTTAATAATGCGTTAAAGTTAACACCAATATTAATATATGCTTTAGAAGTATTTTATTGTTAGTTCATGTTGACTAATGTAGTTAACAAACTGAACCTTATTGTAAAGTGTTACCAAAAATATAAGGTAACGCTTTATTTTACACATGTAGTTACTGTGGTAATAACTATAAATTATGTCTAACTGCATGCAATTTTCCCTGAACCAAACCAATATTTTAAGGTGTCATTGTTACAGTGTAATTATATATTTAAGTACTGAGTAATATTAAGAAACTACATGTACTTACTATAGGATTTGGTTGAGGGTTAGTTGCATGTAATTATGCATAATTTACTGTTATTACTACGGTAAGAACATGTAACATAATAACAAGGACACTGTAAAACAAAGTGTAACCCTAAATCCTAACCCTAGTAAGAACATAGTTAATTATTATCAATCAGTTCTTAACTGTAATACTGACAGTCACCTTAAAATAAAGTGTAACCAAATAAAAATATCAGGTCAAAGCAAGTTGTCACATGAGGGAAAATGGTCACAGGTTTTATTTTGTTGTCATTTCATTAATTTCATTTTTTGTCTCATGAATGTTTTCATTCATAAATCTTTACTTTGTTCATTTAAATGGTAGCTAATTAATGGATATGTTGTGAAAGTTGGTTTTTAGTGTTTTATACAAAGTTATTAATAAACACCAGATGACCACTGTGACAACATGCCCCACTACAGGAATCTTTTGTTCCAGTCTAATGTCTATTAGTTTTGTAAATAAGTCTTTGATGCATGTGTCTATACAAAAAAGGAAAATGAACCTTTCTAACCTGATATTTACTGGAGAAAAACGTGACAACAAGCCAAATTTCTTTTGCATATTTCAGCATCTGTATAAATCATCCCGGATGACAACATTATTGTCCATATCAAGATTGATTATTAATGTCTCAAAGATTATATGTATAGCCTAAATCAATAACGCAATCGGGATAAGGGCATTGGGTTTCGTTTGTTATGTTTGCGTGTCATCTTACATACTTCATAAAGCTCAAACGCACCAGCTCACACTTTCATTTCCAGATGTAGCCTATAATAATACAGATGCGCAGTGTTTATTAGCCATTAATGGAGATCCAGATGCGATAGAAACGCCCCATCCGCAGCAAAACTCCCACACGAGCTCCTGTTCCTCAGATTAAAATATATATTCATGTTGAATGTATGTTTTAAAAAATGTGAGTCACGTCTGCATCATCAAACAGCATTAATCGAGCTCATCCGAATCCATTCAAGACAGAAAACTCATGATACATTCGCAAAAAACCGAAACTATAGGCTATTCATCGTGGCACAAGCGCATCTGTTTCTGTGAATAAACATCAGGATTACAGCTGAATATAGACGCACAGCATACACAAAGACCGCATATTGTTTGAAATGAAATGGAAATCGGTTTACCCGTACGCCGTGGATCTCGTCGGCGATGAAGACGATAGTTTAACAAAGTTATTGTTGAGGTGAAGCTCTGAGGAGAAAATGTCTGCTAAATAAAGCCCGCGATGATGTGGACCCTTTCTCAGCCTGTGATGATGACGCATTTTGTTTTAACCTGGTTTTAACGGTCATCAGGATCGTAAATCCTGCAAAGTTTTTTAGATTTTCCTTTTATGTTTTAAATGTACGAACATAAATAATACTATACTTTGTATTATATTACCAAAATAAATCAAAATAAAATAAAATAAAACAAAATAAAATAAAATAAAGTTAACTGCTGTTGTTAGGGTGTTTGTAATGGACCCTTTCCATGACGCGTTTTAACAGTCATCAGCATCGTAAATCCAGCAAAGTTTTTTATATTTAATTTTTTTTTTTTTTATCTATGTGCATTTATAACACTATACTTTGTATTATGTTATCTTTACAAGTATTATATTATATTATCTTCTAAAAAAAACCTAGTTAACGCTGCTGTGAGGGTGTTTCTAACACAGCGGCTGTGTGAGTGACGGTAAAATTTACGTCTTTCTCTCTTCTGACTGCCGTTATCAATCTCTCTATATATTTTGTTCTCTTGTTGAAAGTTGTGGAAACACTATTGTGGAGTTTTTCTTTTCCTATTTGAGCAAATTGGAACACACACATACACTAACTCCGGGTCACGTGACGCGGCTCTGGCTCTGCAGCACCATGGACAGCGCGCGGCAAAAATGAAATGACGTCATCGCGGTGTGGGCGCTTGTGCGCGAGACCCCTGCTTCCTCCCAATTCGCCTACTTATACTATGCCCTAAAAGTATGTACTGTTTTTGAGAAGAAAAAGTATATACTTTTGAGTGTGAAGCAGAAAAGTATGCATTTGGGACATACTACTGCGTCATAATTGCGTCTTCAACGGACGCGCCTCTGTCGGCTGTCGCTTAGTAACGTGCGTCCTGTCACCGTAAACTGCCCTGTCAATCATCTTGTCACAGTTAAAATCCCCCACATTCAATTAAATTTAATTTCCTACAGTTTTGGAGAGAAATGCAGAAGCACGTTGATATGCCAGTCATGGGTCTTTCATTTGGTGAACTCTTTATGTTTGCATAATGGTGCATTTAAAAGTTAATGACCAAACGCATCGTTATAAAAGTTCACAATGCTGTTTTAGATTAAATATAATGTAGATAACATTTAATACGCATTGGACGCTCTGCTTAACCTGCTGCGTCCCAATTCGCCTACTTATACTACGCCTTAAACTATGTAGCCTACTCTTTTTGTGAAGAAAAAGTACATACTTTTGAGTGTGTAGCAAAGAGCAAGCTTTCTTAACGGACAGATCTGTCGCGTGCATCCTGTCACGTAAACTGCCCTGTCAATCATCTTAAAATCCTCCATTCAATCTAATTTAATTTCCATCTGCCAGTCGTGGGTCTTTCATGTGGAGACTCTCCTCATGTGTATGCATTTAAAAGTATCTTTACAAAAGTTCACAATGCTGCTGCAGATGCAATATAATGTAGACAACATTGAATAAATTATTTTTTGTCAGGTTAGAAACAGATAATTAATCACTCAAACCCCTTTATCTAAACCTCTCTACATAACCGCCGGACTCGCGCGTCCTCCATGTCTGTAGTTTTTTTTAACACTTTTCACTCGTGTTTGTAGTTCTAACCGAATCCTCGTCCAATGCGCGATGGGTTGCTTTGGAACATACTACGATTTGGGATACTAATTCTATTTTCGAATACTATTTAGAACGGATAGTATTCGAATTGGGACCCACCATTGGTCTCGCACATCTGTCATGTTTGTAGTCTCTTTATTCGTGTTTGTAGTTCTAATCGAATCCCTGTCCGCCTCGCAATGGGTTGTGGGCAATATTAGAGCACGGATCTGCACTTCGGATTCAAAGTAGACCATCCGGGTACCTTTGGAATACCTCTTTCAACATAGCCAACTATGATTTGTGACACACTAATTCTAATTTCGAATACTATTTAGGACGGATAGTGTGTGAATGGGACGCGACACCCATTCCGCCTGGCGGTGTGCACAGCATTTTTTGTAACTTGGAGCGATTCTGGCCGAGCAGGTCAAGTACCGTATCCTACAGACACCCAGCTTGCCCTTGTCCAGATTAATTGCGTACATTTACAAAATGAGACTACAATAGCAGAAATAAGATTTTTTAATGAAAATAAAGGTCCATGTTTAAAGCGGTGCTCAAGTTTAAATAAGTTAGACCTCGCATTTTCCCCCATTCCACTGCCCACGTCTCTGTGCGAACCCTAACCCTAAAGATCACACAACCTCAGAGAGCAGACAAACAATACATCTCAATAATGAAGTACTGTAGGGGCGGGGCATTTACATTTCTAGAGAGCATTTGATTGGACAGAAAATATTTTTTTTTATTGAAAGAAAAGAAACAGCACTGCATTCAATACGGTAACACTTTATTTTACGGTGCCCTTGATACAGAGTAATTACTTAATTAGGTACTTAGTAATAGACGTTGTAATAACATGTAACAAAATGTAATTAACATGTAACTAAGTTATGGAACAGCCTGTACTTACAGATTGTAATTACGCACATGTAATAGGCAGCTACTGTTACACATGTGTAACAAGCCGAGTCTGTTACATACGTGTTACGGACTTGGTACACTGTAATTATGTAAGAAAGTACTTAGTATAACACAATGTAACAACAAGTACTTAAATATGTTAGGCTACTAAGGTCTGCAGTTACACATGGTAAATGTGTATGTTCTGTAGCATTACTTGTATGTAACATAAAATAAAGTGTATCAAGATTGTACTTAAGTGCACTTCCTGTGTATCTACATATGTTATCCATCTGAATTAACCCACTAGTTCATAGCTTAAATGCATGCAGTAGCTTCTTAATTACATTGCAATTACAAAATATTACACAGGTATAAGCTACGTAAAATAAAGTGTATCAAGAATGTACTTAAGTGTACTTTGTGTATACATACCTTATCCATCTCTGCCTTACTTTGATTTAACTCACTAATTCACAGCTTAAAAGCATGCAGTAGTTTCCTAATTACATTGTAATTACATAATATTACACAGGTATAAGCTACGTAAAATAAAGTGTATCAAGAATGTACTTAAGTGTACTTTGTGTATACATACCTTATCCATCTCTGCCTTACTTTGATTTAACTCACTAATTCACAGCTTAAAAGCATGCAGTAGTTTCCTAATTACATTGTAATTACATAATATTACACAGGGATAAGCTACGTAAAATAAAGTGTATCAAGAATGTACTTAAGTGTACTTTGTGTATACATACCTTATCTTTTTCTGCCTTAGTTTGATTTAACTTACTAGTTCACAGCTTAAATGCATGCAGTAGTTTCCTAATTACATTGTAATTACATAATATTACACAGGGATGAGCTACGTAAAATAAAGTGTATCAAGAATGTACTTAAGTGTACTTTGTGTATACATACCTTATCCATCTCTGCCTTAGTTTGATTTTACTCACTAGTTCACAGCTTAAAAGCATGCAGTAGTTTCCTAATTACATAATATTACACAGGTATAAGCTACGTAAAATAAAGTGTATCAAGAATGTACTTAAGTGTACTTCATGTGTATCTATAAACCGTATCCAACTCGGCTTGTTACACATGTGTAACAGTAGCTGGCTATTACATGTGTGTAATTACAATCTGTAAGTACAGGCTGTTCCATAACTTAGTTACATGTTAAGTACATTTTGTTACATGTTATTACAACGTCTATTACTAAGTACCTAATTAAGTAATTACTCTGTATCAAGGGCACCGTAAAATAAAGTGTTACCCAGAAGGGTAACAATGGTAGGCTACCTCAAGTAGTAAGCAAAATGT